>NC_056743.1:277890602-278163102 GCF_019279795.1 Protopterus annectens
CTCTCTCTCTCCCTCCTCTCTCCCTTCCCCTCTTTCCCTCAGACTCCCTCTCTTCCTTCCTCTCCTTCTCCCCCCTCTCTCTCTGCCTCTCTCTTTCTCTCTCTGCCTCTTTCTTTCTCTCTGACCCTCCCTCTCCTTCCCCTCTTTCCCTCTCCTCCCTCTATCTCTCACTCCATCCCCTCACTCCCTCCCCCTCTATCTCTCTTCCTCCCCTCTCTTTCTCCCTCTGTCCTCCTCTCTCCTTCCCACCCTCTCTCTCTCCCCCCTCTCTCCCTCACCCTCCCTCTCACCCCACCCTCTCTCCTTCCCTCTTTTTTATCACTCTCACTGTCTCACCCTCCCTCTCTACCTCCCTTTCTCTCACCCCTCTCTTTCTCCCTCCCTCCTCCTCCCCTCCCCCTCTCTCTCTACCATTTCTCTCCTCTCTCCACCTTTTCTCCCCTCTCTCTCCTCTCTCCCTCTCTCACCTCTCTCCTCTCTCTCCTCTCCCTCTCTCTCTCCCTCCCCTCTCTCTCTCCCTCCCTTCTCTCTCTCCCTCCCCTTCTCTCTCTTCTCTCTCTCTCTCCTCCCTCTCTTCCCCCTCTGTCTCTCTCTCTCCCTTCCTCTCTCTCTCTCTCTCCCTTTCTCCCCTCTCTCTCCCTCTCTCTATCTCTCCCTCTCCCTCTCCATCTATCTCTCTTCCTCTCTCCACTCCCCTCCTCCTCTTTCTCCCTCTCTCTCCATCTCCCTCCCCCTCTCTCTCACCCTCTTTCCCTCTCCTCTCTCTCCCTCACTCTTTCTCTCTCCTCCCTTCCTCTATTTCTCCCTCTCCCTCCCTCTTTCTCCCTCTCTCCCTCCTCCTCTTTCTCCCTCTCTGTCCATCTCCCTCCCCCCTCTCTCTCACCCTCTTTCCCTCTCCATCTGTCTCTCCCTCTCTCTCTTTCTCTCCCTCTCTCCCTCTCCCTCCCCCTCTCCCTCTCTTTCTCTCCCTCCTCTCCTCTCTCCTCCCTCTCTCTCCCCTCTCTCTCTCTCCTGCCTCTCTCCCCTCTCTCCCTCTCCTTCTCTCCCTCCTGTGTCTCTCTCTCCTCTATCCCCCCTACCTACCTTCCTCCCACCCCTTCTCTCCCTCTTTCCCTCCCTCTGTCTTCCTCTCTCTCTCTCTCTATCTCCCTCTCTCTCTCTCCCCTCTCTCCCTGATCTCTCTCTCTCCCTCTTCTCTCTCTCCTCCCATCACTCCTATCTCCTCTCTCCCTCCCTCTGTCCCTTTTCTCTTTTCACCCCTTCTCTCTTCACCCCCTCTCTTTCCATCTCTCCTTCTCCCTCTCTCCCCTCTCCCTATCTCTTTCCCCTCTCCCTCCCTCTCTCAATCCCTCTCTCCCTCTGTCTTCCACCCTCTCTCCCTCCCTTTCACTCTCTCCCCCTCTCTTCCACCCTCCCTCCCCTTCCTCTCCTTTTCTCTCTCCTTCTCCCCCCTCTCTCCCCCTCCACCCCCACCTTTTTTTCTCCCCCACTCTCTTTCCTCTATCTCCCTCTCTCCCTCTCTCACACTCTCTCTCACTCTGTCTCTCCCCTCTCTCCTTCTCTTCTCTCTCCCTCCTTCTATCCCTCTCCTCCCTCTCTCTCCCCTTCTCTCCCTCCCCTTCTCTCTCTATCTCACTTCCTCACCACCTTTCTCTCTTGCACTCTCTCCCTCTATCCTCTCTCTCTCTCTCTCTCCACCCCCTCTTTCTCCACCCTCTCTCTCCATTCCCTCTCTCTCCACCCTCTCTCTCCCACCCTTTCTCCCTCCCTCCCTTTCTCTCCCTCTCCCTCCCCTTCTCTCCCTTGCCTTCTCTCCATCTCTCTTTCTCTCTCTCTCCCTCTCTCCCCCTCTCTCCCCTTCTCTCCCTCTCCCTTCTCTCTCTCCCCTTCTCTCCCTCTCCTTCAGTCTCTCCCCATCTCTCCCCCTCCCTCCCTCTCTCTTCCACCCTCTCCCCTTCACTCTCCTTCTCTCTCTCCCCTCTCCTCCCCCTCCCCCTTTCTCCCTCTCTCCCCTTTCTCCCTCTCTCCCCCTTTCTCCCTCTCCATCCTATCTCCCTCTCTCTCACTCTCACCCTCTCTCCCTCCCTCCCTATTTTCGCTCCCTCCCCTTCTCTCCCCTCTCCCCTTTCTCCCTCTCTCTCTCTCTCCCCCTGCCTCCCTCTCTCTCTCCCCTTGCCTCCCTCTCTCTCTCCCCTTCTCTCTCTCTCTCTCCCCTTCTCTCTCTCACCTTCTCTCCCTCCCTCTCTCCTCCTCACCTTCTCTCCCTCACCTTGTCTCCCTCTCTCTCTCTCTTCCCTCTCTCTTCTCCCCCCTCTCTCTCTCTCCCCCTCCCTTTGTCTCCCTCCCCTTCTCTCCCTCTCCTTCTCTCTTTCTCTCTCTCTCCTTTTCCCTCCTTTTCCCCCTCCTCTCTCCCTCTCTCTCCCTCCTTTCTCCTCTCTCTCCCTCTCCCCTTTCTCCTCTCTCTCTCCCCTCTCCCTTCTCCCTCTCTCCTGCTCTCTCTCCACACCCCTCTTTCTCCCTCTCTCACTGTCTCTCCCCCTCTCCCACCCTCTCTCCCTCCACTTCTCTACCCTTTCTCCCTCTCTCTCCACCCTCTCTCTTTCTCCCTCTCTCACCCTCTCTCCCCTTCTCTCTCTCTCTCTCTCTCTCCCACCCTCTCCCTCCTTCCCCTCCCTCCCTCTTTATCCACCCCTCTCTCTCACCCTCCCTCTTTCTCCCTCTCTCACCCTCTCTCCCTCCCTTCTCTCTCTCTCCATCTCCTCTCTCCTCCCCTCTCTCCCTCTTTATCCACCCCCCTCTCTCCCACTCTCCTTCTCCCTCTCCTTCTCTCTCTCCCTCTCTCCATCCCCTCTTTCTTCCCCCCTCTCTCTCCCCCTCTCCCACCCTCTCTCCCTCCCTTTCTCTTCCACTCTCCCTCCCTACCCTTCTCTCCCTCCCTCTCTCTCCCCCTTCTCCCACTCTCTCTCCCTCCCTCCCTCTCTCTTCCACCCTTTCTCTCCCTCTCTCCCTCCCTCCTCTCTTTCATTCCTCTCCTTCTCTCTCTCTCTCTCTCTCTATTTCTCTCTCTGTCTATTTCTCTCTATTTCTCTCTCTCTTTCTCTCTCTGTATCTCTTTCTTTCTGTCTCTCTTTCTCTCTCTCCCTGTCTCTTTTTCTCTGTCTCTCTCCCTTCCCCTCTCTCCCCCTCTCTCCCTTCCCTTCTCTCCCTCCCCTTCTCTCTCTCTCCCATCCTCTCCCTCCTCCCCTCCTCTCCCTCCTCTCTATCTCCCTCTCCCACCCTCTCTACCTCTCTCTTCCACTCTCCCTCCCTCTCTCTTCCACCCTCTTTCCCTCCTTTCCCTTCTCTCCCTCCCCTCCCTCCCTCTCTCTTTCATTCCCTCTCCTTCTCTCTCTGTCTATTTCTCTCTCTCTCTGTCTCTCTCTCTCTCTGTCTATTTCTCTCTCTCTGTCTATTTCTCTCTCTCTCTATTTCTCTCTCTCTCTTTCTCTCTCTGTCTGTCTCTCTCTCTCTCTCTCTCTTTCTCTCTCTGTCTCTCTCTCTCTCTCCCCTGTCTTTCTTTCTCTCTTTCCCTGTCTCTCTTTTCTCTGTCTCTCTGTCCCTCCCTCATCTGGTAGAGTTGTATCAAGTTAACATGGTAGATTGTTTCTGCCTCCTGCTTGACATTATAACCATTTAGTTAATGCCACTTAACTTTTTCAATAGTGAGAGGATACTTACAACTTTTCTGAAGTTTGTGTAAAAAAGGAATAAGTGCTATCACTTTCTGTCCAACAACATACTCTAGCACTATCCCTGGCTGTTGTATCATACCGGGTATTCTGTTGCTGCTGGTTTTGTGTTAGAAGCTATTATGCCATGCCTGAGAGCCCTCTAATTCTGGTCCAGAAGTTTAGAACATAATGGGGGTGATGGTTGCCCTCAAATTCATCAAAAGGTAAATACAGAGGCCCCTGCAGTTTGTGACCGTACAATAACTCAAAGTGAACACCTTTCAGATTTCTAGGGCCTTTTTATTATGCAAAGAGGATATGGAAAATTACTTGCCCCAGACTCTCCTGAATTGAGCTGTGAACACTCTCAACATGGTCTTTAAATAACTTCACCAGACTATCGGCTTGTGGCTGGTAAAGGATACTCTAAATGATTTACCCTACAATGCTTTTACAAACAGTGCAGTAATTCTTTCAGCACTTATCTAAGATAATCCATCCAGAATCATTGTAAACCATCACCAGGATTTACCTCCTACCTGTGGAGTTTGGTATACTAAGAGTCCCCAAAATGCTCATAGCTGCTCTATAAAATTGTTCCTGAACAATATACAAAGGCCTTTATCTGCTGCCATACAAACCTTCTGGCACTGCGTGCACATCTTACCGTGTTGTATCTTTTATGTTATATGGCCAATAGAGATCGTGTGTAATCCTTCCTTCTGTCTTTTATATCCATACGGCCTGAAATGGGAAAATCATGGGATGCAGTCATTAGTGCCAAGTGCCTACCAATTGGCACTTCCATCAGCTGCATCTCTTCTTCAAGCTCTCCTTTTCTCTGTACAGTAGCTTTTTGTTACAGAATATACGCTGTCTCTACCTTGATGGTCAGGAGTCTCCTTGGCTACCTCCACCAAGATTGTAGAGTAAAGTCTGTGAACTGAGCCTGTGTCAACACTTTTTTTTTTCTAATGCTCCACAGCTCTGACTTTGTTGGAATGTTGCCAACTTCTCACAAATGTACTTCAAGCTCTTTCAAGAAAAATCCAGTACCTTCAACAACGGTGGCTGTAAGTCATACTTGCTGCTATTATCTGGCCACCTCGATGTAGCCATACAGCCTTGGGTGGAGGTATGAACACTGGTTGGTACCGTCTTGAAATATGCACATCAGCCATGATTAGAGGTGTGGCTGCTAGGCTACTCCCTAATCATTCTCTGTATGCTTGCTTCCTTGACCAGCTGCATGAATACATTTACATAAGATGCTACACTTTAAAAAAGCATTTTCTAGTAAAAGATTTGCTGGGATTTCATTAAATACTGCCACCTACTTGTTCGATTGTCCCATTTCCTAATTTACCTGTGTGAAGGGAGATGAGCAAATATTTTCTCTGTGCAAGTTCATATTACTGTACAGTAAAAAGAAATGAAATCGAACAAATAAATTTACAAGAAAGAAAAACATTCTCTACAATTAAATTTATCTACTAAATAAAAGAATTGGAGAGACTAACATACACTGGCTGCATTTACAAAATGCAGATCTGCAGCAATCAAAGTTGCAGGCCTGTATACACAACAAACTACAGGGTACGTTTATTTACCACCCTCAAAGTGTCTCTTTTTTCAACTATTTGGAGCCTGTCTTTCCCATAAACAACAAACATGGACAATTTCAGAATTTGATATCTACCTGTTAATGATTTTTCCTGTTCTTGTCTTTCCTTACACATTTTTTTTAATTGTGCTTTTACAGCTTTTCATTTCCTGACCTAGGAAAAGTTACAGTTCTTGTAATCACAGGGTAAAATAGTTGCAGTTTTGCGTGCTTAACATGCTCGTCACACTTTGTTTCTTTGCTTTATTTTCCAGTATGATGCAATTACAAACTTGTTCTCTTTTTCTATGCAGCATGCAAAATGTGTTATGTTGTTAAACCTTTGCGTGCCACTGAAAAGCCCGCATTGCTAATTCAATCATATATTTTGTTTGCCTGCCTCAGAATTTATAATTAAGTTCTACTGACTAACATGTTAAGTCTAATGCAGAAAGCAGTGGCCTATTTATTCTAAAATATCACACTGTTTTTAATAAAGAAAATATTAAAATGACACTTTGTAGTATTTGTGTTCTTGAGCGCATGCTGCCATACACATTCAGCTGATTTCTATGAATGAACTGGAAGCCTGTATCTTGTGATGTTGCATCACAGAAAGAGAGGGGGAAAGAGGCACACGCTGCAGGCATAAAATTGTTGTGTGTCATGAAACTTTAAAAGTCTGACAGGTTACAAGCTGTTACCAAGGAGTCATGATCTTGTATTTTATGGGCTTGTAAACTGTCAAGACTTGTTTTAAATGTACTATGCACTACCTTTACATTTAGGCAGCTTGACAAATGTAGTGGTCTCCTTGGAAGGCCGGAGGGCTGAGGTGTCCGGACATTTTATTAATAAAACCTAAGTTTTATCAAGCAAGTGTGCACACTTGCATTTTGTCCATGGCTAGTGGTAGTTGAGTATATTGTAGTTGGGCTATATGTAGTTGATTTCATTGTAGTCTTTCAGTTTTCAAGCAGTCAAACTGGGATTGCATTTTCAGACAACTAGTAAGCTGTCAAATTTCTTTATTTTTTTTATTTTCTTGAAAAAAATGACAACTTATAAGCTGCTGAAAAAGTAAGTTATATCTATTGCTTAATGATAGCTTGCAAACCTTCAAACTTTTTTATTTTTGATGGCTTGATAAGAGGAGCTAAATAAGTTGTGCCCGTAATGCCAGTTTTTCTTGCTATACCTCTTCTGCTTTTCTGTATTAAACAACAGCAAATTTTGAGTGTATTTGTAAACTCTTTTCCTAGATTAATTAGTTTAGACTATACAATGAATGTAGTGATGTAGTGATGTTTGCTCACTAGAACTTTAATCATAAGCCAACTAATTTTGGCACTAAAGGTGCAAAAAAAAAGAGGTCTCTATCTTGTCTCTGAGGAAGCTACATAACCATAAAATAGTTAAAAAAAAAAAAAAAAAAAAAAAAAGCATCGACAAATACTTGAGTAGAACTGCACAATTCAAGTACATTTTCAGTCATTCTTGATTTTACAATATAATAGAATCTGGACCTTAGGCCCAGGTTCTTATAGGTTCATAGGTTGGTACTAGGCTATCGGCCCTAGGGCCTATACAAACCTAGCCATAACAACTCCCTGGCTATTTCTTCACACAGTATTTATTTCCCTGGACCCCTGTCTAGCAGGGCAACTGACGTGTTCCCTGGGGTGAATTTCCCATCTCCCATCCAGTCATCAAGGTTTCTTCTGAAGAGGGCCAAATAGGTGCTCTGCTTGACATGTATGGGCAGTCTATTCCAGAGTCTGGGGAGTCTCTGGGTTAGGAACCTATCCCTCCAGCATGTTTTGTTCATTGTGATGACAAGGTTTAAATCCCTGGAGTGTGTGTCTCTGAGGGATTGGGATTTCTTTAAGTGTAGCATGTCCAACAGCTCTGGGATTGACATGGCCTTTTATGTTAAGCAGAGATCGCCTCTGAGTAGACTATATGCGACAGAGTATAGGTGGAATTTTTTTATACGGTCAGCATAGGGCATCTGCTTTAGGCCTGTGATTCATTTAGTGAGGTATTTCTGCGGCCTTTCCAGTCGTTACAGATGTCTTCAGAGGTATATACCAAACAGAGAGTTGTATTCTATAATTGGCCTAATGAGGGATGAATACAGTGGGACAATGACCTCCTTTTTTCTGGATGAAAAGCTCTTGGTGATGAGGTGTGCCACATACAAGGATTTCCTGACTGTTGTGGCGATGTGGTTATTGAAGGTGAGACCACTGTCCACCTGTGTCCCTAAGTCTCATCACACTTTTGGTGTTTAGTGTACTGCCACCTATGTGGTAATTCATGGGTATATGTTTTTTTCCCAAAGGGGATAACTACATTTCTTGGCATTGATCTTGACCCCATGGCTCTGGTATCAAGCATCTGTTTCTGTAAGGCCCTTTTGTAGAATATCCACATCACTTGGGAATTAAATAATGGTTCTCAGTTTGCAGTCATCTGCAAACTTTGTTAGCCAGAGTCCCCTAGTGTTGGCCTGTATTTCAGAGAAGTAAATGCCAAACAAGAGTGGTCCCAGGACTGAACCCTCAGGTACTCTGCTTGTCACTTGTCTGGAGCTGGATTTGGAACCTGCTACTTTTACAGTGTGGGTTCTGCCAGTAAGCCAGTTGGCAACCCATCGAGTGATGTAGGGATTAATGCCCAGCTTAGTAAGTTTATCTATGATTCCAGAGTGGGGAATGGCGTCAAAGGCCTTGGCGAAGTCCAGATAGGCTGTGTGGACCACCTTACCCTTGTCCATGACTCTGGAGACTGATTCGAAGAAGTCAGTCAGGTTTAGGAGACAAGATTGGCCCTTCACAAACCCAAACTGCATGGGGGTCCAGTGTTTGAAGGTTGCCAATGTCTTTGTTTATAAGTTCCATGATAATACATTCCATAGCCTTGCTGATCAAGTTCATCAGACTGATGGGGCGGTAGTTCCTGGGATCCAAGGTGGATCCCCCCTTGTGGAGTGGGATAACTGTAGCTGTGCACCACTCATTGGGCACAAAGCCTGAGGTGAGGCTATGATTAAACATGACACTTAGGTGAGGTGCCAGTTCATTTTGTAGTTCATGTAGTACACAGCCTGGGATGTCTTCTGGTCCCATGGATGCTGTATTCTTAGCTTTGGAGAGTGCGTTTTTTTTTTTTTTTTTTTACCAGTGTGGCCATTATTATGGGAATTTGGCAATCTTTCAGTATTGAGATGGGCCCTTTAGGGTGTGAGAGGGGGGTGAAGTTTGCACTGAATCGATCTGCCAGGATATTGGCAGTATCCTTGGGATTAGTATATTTAATGCCATTCTGTTGTAGCTCAGAGTAGATCTGAGGATTGCCATTCTTGACATAGAATGCCTTGCGGTTGTCTTTGGAATCTTTGGCAATTTTATTTTTGTAACTAGCTTTGGAGGATTTTGAGGGATCTCCACTTCTTACTGAGGCTGGTAAGGGAGATTTTGGCATCCTGGGATTTTCCTCTTTTCTGCAACAGTTTCTTCCTTTTGTTGTAAAGTTTATGGCAAGGGACCACCAGATTGGCTTCCTTTTTTTGGAAGAGAGCATCTTTGTTCTATTTGGGATGGCACAATTCATGCAAGAGTGGATGTGCTCATATAGTGCCTTAGTGTAGGATTCAGCAGTCGAACTTTCAGTTCCCATCTGCATGGGTGTCATAAAGTTTGTCACTTCAGACTTGAGTAGCATGAAGTTGGCTTTGGAGAAGTTTTTTACAGAGGTTTCCTTACTGGGGGGTGGGGGAGGGATGTGGATGTCAAGGGTGATTAGCTTATGGTCAGACCTGACCAATGAGGGGGTGACCATAGGTATGGAGCATTGATTTCCCCATGTTAGTAATGACCAGGTCTAGGATATTGGACCCCCTGGTGGGACTAAGGATTAGTTGATCCAGGGCATTGGAATTTATGAATTCCAAGAACTGTTGGGCAAAGGTGTTGGCACATGAGTAGTTTTCCCAGTTAATGGTAGGGTAGTTGAAACCACCCAGTATTAGGGTGTTTGGTTGTATCTTAATATTTTCCAGTATGTTTAGAAAGGTATAGTGAGAATCTTGGGGAATGGTGGGGGATCTGTAGCAAGCTACAGTTTGGATTGCAGTCTTACCTAGTGTTAGTTGCACCTGGAGAATTTCAGACACATTGTGTTGGACAACTAGCCTGGTATTGTGAATATCCTTGGTGAATATGGACACTCCTCCAACTTTAGTGTTTTGTTCCTGGTTTGGTGGCCAAAAGGTGTGGTAAGAGTTGTAGCCTGGTATTGCAGGGGTGCTCTCTGGAGCCATAAACCAGGTCTCAGTTACTGCACAGATATCAATGTTCTCCATTTTTTGGAGTGCCTCGAGAGAATGCATTTTGAGGTTTAGTCGTCTAGCACGAAGTAGCATTACCTTTAGGTTTTACATGCTTGCACCTGTTACGGTGGTGGTTTTGTCCTTTGAACTTTGCCTAAAAAAGGCACTATAGGGGTGGCAAGAGCCTTAGCCAGTAACCTGAGTCCTAAGGGCGACAGGTGCAGACCATCTCTGGCAAAGCATTGTGGTCTGTCAATCATGTCGTCCCAGGCAGACGGATACTGGATCCCCTTTCAATGACACTAGAAGTTTAGCCAATTGCTGAAGTCATCATTATGTCTGTATACTGTGGTATCATTCTGGGCAAAGGCAGGATGCTACTCAGGGCTAGGGTCATACCTGCCTAGGCCACATGATCTGAGAGCTCTTCCATGTCTCTTTTCATGTAGTCCAGGGAGGTACTTCTCAAGTCATTCACTCCCAACATGGACAATGACAGAGTCATATTTGTACTTGTTGTGGAGTGACTTGAGTGCATGCATTATGTGGTGGATCCTGGCATCCAACAGGCAGCTGACTGTAATTTTCTCCTTTTTTAGCCTGGTGAGTGTGACATCAGTGTGCCTGACTATAGAGTCACCTATGACTAAAGTGTTGGGTACGTTGTCTTGCCTTAAGGGCTGTTGTTGGGTGGCACACTGGTGTTGTGAGCTATGTGACACTTTGGTGTTTGTTTGCATTTCAGCTTGTTGCTTGGGCAGGTTACTGTTAAGGGTCTCCACATATGTGGGTTTAGTGTTGCTATGTGTGGGTGTGGGTGTGGGTTTAGAAGGGTTATGTGTTGCTTGTGGTGTAGTGCGGGTGATAACCTTCTCCTCTTGACTGTCTAGCACAATCTTGGGTGGAGAGAGCTTTGCTTCCAGTTTGGCTATGTAAGTGCATCTCTTGCAGGTTGTAATCTTGTGTTGTAGGAGATGAGGGCTGTCTGTGTACATAAGACAATTGCTGCATTGCCCTAGTATTCCCAGATTCACCAGGTGGATAGGAGAAATCACCGGAAGCTGACCCTTGGACATGCCTGGTTTGGTGCTTTTTTTGTGAAGTACAAGACCTGTTTTCCCTTACCTTAGCAAGGTACTTTGCAATTATAGGCTATTTAGTGCCTACAATTAATTTCTCCTTATTAACAAGGAGAGGAGTGCTTGTATCAGTTTGACTTCCTAGTGTTTTCCAGCATGTTTTAAAGCAAGTGCTAGTCACAGGGATGCTTAAAGGTAAGATGAAACAAATGGTTTATCCTAAACACTGCAGTGTGCACTAGAGGAGTTAGATGTGAAAGTAGGTAACTTAAGTTTTACCTGTCTAAAAAGTTAAGTTTTAGTGGAGAGTCACTGTTTTTAAAACAGCAAGATAGATTGAAAGGGGGTGGTCACTTTTGTATTCTGGTACTATGGAATACAGGAGGATCGCCAATAAATTTAAATAGTTGAAGGGGAGTGATTTCACAAAATGATAATTTTATGCTTACTCACACAAGCCAGTAAAAACAGAGAGGAAATGAGATATATGGTCAAATTAACATAAGGGGAAGGCAACTAGAAACAGTGGTGTTTAAGAACACTACAGTAACTGGGTAGGAGGGTGGTGAAAACATTTCTACCTGACTCTCAAGAGGCTGAGCTGTCGTCTCTCTTCAAGTTTTAATATGCAGTTAAAAGAAGAATGCAAGTAAAACACAAGGCAAATAAAACAAATCACAGTATTCAAAATAGAAAAAGCAAACTAACCTTTCCATCACAGCAAAGTGTAGCAGAGTCTGGGTGAGCCTATTTCATCTAGGTTGTACCCCTTGTACATCTTTGACAAAATGGTTCATACCTGGACTTTGATAAATATGAGGCATTATGAGATGAAGTATGGCTTCCCTGACCTGCACACTCCAGCTAATATAAACATTCTCTGGGGTTCATCATTTCTGTCAAAAGGTGCACAGTTGATGAAATGGGAGGGTTTGTCATTAATGAGGACTGTACTTGGGGTGGCAGGGGAGTCTTTCCCTAAACAGGGCTATCTGCAAAAGTCTTCTGAATGATCAGCACAACACAGGATTTCTTTTTTCATGTCATCTCTCAGGGCTTTGATGTTCTCCAAGAACTTTTACTCTAACAGAGGATGATGGAATCTCATCATTCCACAAATAAAACTGGTATTTATTTACCAAGCTGTCAACTTGGTCTTTTACAGTGTATTCATGATTTGCTTGTTCATAAGTTGTCACTTTGATTTATTTAGGGCCATGTTTCAACTCATTTGGCATATTTATTATTTCCCTCTGTCTGTCTCTGTGTACATGAAATACATTCTGGTGCTTGCATACACCAGTTAACTGAACACTCTTAGCTGATGTTGCAGTTTCCAGAGCCATCAACTTATAAACAACGTTTGGGTATTCCATTAGTATCATTCTGTATGTCTTACCACATATTCTGGTAGTAATGGAAACGCCACCCAAGTACCCATGGTGCACTACACATCATGCACACTACAGCAACTGACTTGATATGCATATGCATGAAATGAAGTGTCATGCCATGTCAAGACCTTCAGACATATTACATTCAGTGTTCTGCACTAGATTATTGCTAGTGTCAGATTTTTGGCATAAGGCAATGGGTGAATAATAGGTTCTTTTTTGTAAAGTCCCATGAATGCCATACAATTGGAGCACAAGCTTCTATTTCACCAGACAGGTTCCATCACACAACCACAGTACAAAGTGCAACAGGTGCAAATAATACTCTTACATGGAGAGAACAAGTAAGTGCTTGTCTGGCACCATCTCCTCCTTGTAAATGAATTCTCCCATCATGAGGAAGACAGTCTGCTTCACAGATCTTGGCAATGCTTGCAGGTGATACCTTTTCCCTTTTAGAAACTTGCACTTCACCTGCCTTGTTGTTTTTCAAATGCTTTGGCAGGTTGGAACTCCATTATCATTGCCATGGTATCCTCTATAGTCTTGGAAGGCAAGTTGTTTCTTATAGCTGCCTTTTGCCTCACTGGTCCAGGACTGTGCATTTATTTGCCTCTTCAGGGTTGGGTATGCTGGTGACTATCTGTAGCTCTATAGAGGTAGATTAAAAGCATGCAACTCTACACCCAAGACCTCTCTATTTTTCAACACCCAAGCGCACTATCTGTTCTCCTTCTGTTCCAATCTATGGACATATCCACACACCGATGACAGGCTTTTCCTTTGAGACTTTTGCACTGGACACAGAGCCTTGGATGCTGACTGCACATTGGAATGTGGAAGCCATTCATATTTATGGTTAAGGTATACACATTTAGCCTAACCACTGCACTTTTAGCATTGTGATCGCACAGCTGTTCAAGCTCCTGCCAGTCTGGTAAGCTGACCTTCTTGTGCTTGCTCACTTGTACAGTTGCACATTATTGCTGTCACTCATTTTCACCACCATATTAATCTATCAATCATCACAGCATTTGGCCATATGCATTATGCCTCCATTTGCATATCTATATAATTTTGACTGAGATGGAGATGAAAGTGTAAAACTACAGCTGTATATACCTTCAAGCTAGCAGAACATTGAAATCTCACAGTCAAAACAGAACTATTGCAGCATGTGGAAAGGAGCAACAAGAAGTCAGGTTCCAATGTTGGAGGAGAACAGTCTACTACTAATGTTACATACAAAGGAGCAGAGGCAGGTACACTTGTGATGTTGCACTGAAGCAGACACGGCTCCACTAACACACCTGGGTGCAGTGATGCACAACCATGAAATGGTGCCCATAACACTCTTGGGTTACAGCTTTTCTGCTTTTTCCAACAAAATAACAGACTGCATAAACATGACAGCTGCTGTCTATAGCAGACAGCACACACCATCACTGACATCAGGAAATGTCAAATATTTTTGAATCAGTCAGAGTAAATTAAAAACTAAAATATCATGAATATGCTTGTTAAAATCAGAAAAAAGGCACTGTAGACATAAATCTTTATAATACCATGTCTGTTTCCCATGCCTGATTAGCTATGTCACCATAACCTTTAAAATAATCATACAGTGCCCATACTGCATTAGCAGCAGGTTGCCAGGTCATACTAGGCATACACCTTCCTAAAAATGCCTACATATGGCCCAACAACTGCTGCCTGCCCTGGCTATGGAAGTGAAAGATTATATATATATATATATATATATATATATATATATATATATTTTTTTTTTTAAATCCTTGGCACACCGGGTGGGTACTATCTGTGGTCCACTGGATGCCATCTGCACACATGTATAACAAGAGATGGTGGCCTGCAACTTACAGCCTCTATGGGATTATGTTATATGCAGTGCACCTTAGCACTGTGTGTGCATCTCTAACATATACACAGCTTGCTTATATGAATGGGGGTGCACTTCTGTGACAGAGATTCCTATACAAGGTAGAATCTGTTCTTGTAGTATACATGCAGACTAGTACACATTGCTAACTATCACAGTTAATCTACTATTTTGGATGCCAAAACATGCAGCAATGAAAAGGGAGGATACAATTCATACAAGTAGGTTGAATCAGTGATCTGGCAACACAGCATGAGCTTCAGAAGAAAGAGCCTACAGAAGGTGTTCAGTGACCTACATTACTGTAGTAAGAGCTATATTAGTGCCCCACACATGTGACTATCTTCCTTTTGAATCTCTTGTATAATGGCAAGGTAGTGATGCTAAGACTAGTGTTTACCATGAGTCATGCCTACAGCTTTTACATATGACTGTGAAATTCTGCAATTACCTACAACCCTAACAAGGGGATGGCAGCTTACTCACACAGGAGATCCACTCTTTACCACACAGATTGTGCTGAGCTGTGTTACACCAAAGTGATAGCTTGTGTACCTGTGCTTTGGGAGTATACAACTTTAAACATAATGAAGGGCTAACACTGATATAATTCTACTGCATATGTAAAGGAAACCTGCACACAAATGAAGAGTCCCTCCCCCATAGTGAGATCTCAGTCATAAGAATGATGTCAGGGGATATAGCTACACACTACCTTTGCCAGCATATCCTGGTCCTTATACCATCCCTGTGTATGTGAACTAGCAGGCATGCCATACCCAATAGAACCAAGATGCTCTCCTCCAAAAAAAGGAAGCCAATCTGGTGGTACCCTGCGATAAACAAACTCTACAACAGAAGGAGGAAATGATGTGGAATAAGGTGAAGTCCCAAGACTAGAAAAACTCCCTTATCAGCCTCAACAAAAAGTTGAGATCCCTCATCAAATCCTCTAAAGCTAGCTATGAAAACAGAATTGCAGCAGATAGTAAAGACAACCACAAGGCCTTCTATAGTTATGTAAAGAATCTCCATGGCAATACCCAGATTTGCTCTGAGCTACTGCACAATTGTACCTCCTATACTGATCCAACAGATATTGCCAATATACTGGCTGACAGATTCAGTGCCAACTTTACCCCTCTGTCCCCCTCAAAGGGCCAATCACAATACCAGTAGATTGTCAGGCAGGCGCCCAGTATTACTGCTGCACAGATTAAATCAGCACTGTCCAAGGCCAAGAATACAGCTTCTATGGGACCTGACAATATCCCTGGCTGTATTCTACATGAACTACAGAGTGAACTTACCCTCACCTGTGTGCCCTGTTCAATCACAGTCTCACCTCAGGCTTCGTGCCTACTGAATGGTGCATTGCTACAGTCATCCCTCTCCACAAAGGAGGAATGACTACAGACCCTGGGAACTATTACCCCATTAGCCTGACAAGTTTGATATGCAAAGCTATGGAATGCATCATCATGGACCTAATAAACAAGGATATAAGAAATCTCCAAACACTGGATCCCACACAGTTTGATTTTGTTAAGGGTAGATCATGCCTGCGCAACTTGGTCAACTTCTTTCAGTCGGTCACCAGAGCTGTGGATGAAGGCTAGGTGGTTCATACAGCCTACTTTGATTTGGCCAAGGCCTTTGATAGCATTCCCCACTCAGGAATCATAGAAAAACTAACTAAGCTAGGCATCAATCCCTATATCACTAGGTGGGTTGCAAACTGGCTCACAGATAGAACCCACAGTGTGAAAGTAGCTGGCTCCAAGTTTGACAGCTGACCAGTCCCAAGTGGAGTCCCATAAGAATTGGTCCTGGGTCCTCTACTGTTTGGTATCTACTTCTCAGAAGTCCTGGCCCACATGAAGGGACTCTGGCTGATGAAGTTCGCAATCAATTGCAAGTTGGGAGCCATTAACTCCCCAAGTGATTTTGGCATCCTACAGAAAGGCTTCACTGAGACCAACGACTGGTGTCAGAACCATGGCCTTTAGCTCACTGCCAAAAAATGTGTCATCATCCACTTTGGGAAAAACCCAGTTCCCATGAATTACCACATTGATGGTAGTCCACTGAACACAAGAGGCATTCTAAGAGATCTGGGAACACAGGTTGACTGCAACCTCTCTTTTGACCACCATATTGCCACTGTGGCTAGAAAGTCCTATGTGGCACATCTCATTACTAAGGGTTTGCATCCAGAAAGAAAGAGGTCATTGTCTCCCTCTACTTTTGCCTCATTAGGCCAGTCATTGAGTACAATGCCCCATTTGGCATGTACCTCACTAGACACCTGCAACAACTGGAGAGGCCACAAAAAAGTACCTCACAAAGAGGATCCTAGGCCTTAAATACTTGTCCTATATGGACAGACTCAAAAAAACTCCAACTATTCTCTGTCTCATATCGCCTACTTAGAGGTGATCTCTGCTTGACTTACAAAGCCATATATGACCCAGCTCTGTTAGAAATGCTACGTCTAAAAAAATCCCAATCCCTCCACACCACATGCTCCAGAGACCTCAACCTCATTATCACAATCAACAGAATGTGCTGGAGGGACAGGTTCATAACCCAGAGACTGCCCATGCTATGGAATATACTTTACCATACATGTCAAACAGAGCACCTCACTGGCTCTCTTCAAGAGAAATCTAGATGAGTGGATGGGAAACAGAAAATTCTCCCCAGGGATCACTCCAGTGGCTCTACTCAACAGAGGGACTGGGAACTAAGGTCATGTGGCGTGATGCCAGGTAATCCTATGGGCTAGGCTTGTAAAGGCTCCAGGGCCATTAGCTTAGTACACGCCTATGAAGAAAAGCTTGCTGTGCAGTGTGCACTACTTCCCTGTGTGATGCATAACCCAGTCATAACACTGCACAACCCCCACCCACAAATATCTACATACTATGATACTGGCAGGAAGCTTCCTGTTTCTAGAATGTCCAAGTCTCCCCATACTTTTCAGTCCTGTTATACCATGCCAGCCTTTTGTCTGTGTCATTTCCAAATCTGTGCACCTATACATGCTTTTCCAATACTACATTGACTCCCACTAGATGTGTGTCAAATTTGGCAACAGAAATTAGACAAGTTAAACTCTGCAAAGGATGATGTCTTCCTATAGGAACTATGGGCACATAGGCAATGTCTGTTTGGGAGTAGGATTTTCCACCAGCCTCTGAGATTGCATGTCAGAAACAGTGATGAACAATAGCAATGTTGTTTGTGAAATTTTCCCAGCACAGCTGGGCCACTGTCTTTTTGGATTACTTTCTATAATCTCCTTGTATGACATTAAGACAGACTTCACCATTTCATACTAAAACATCTGTTGGGTAGGGGGCTATGATTTCGTACTCAGGAGCTTGACCAATAACGTAAGAACAGAGACAGACCAATCATGAATTGAATGGAAAGCCAGTCTAGTAGATCAAGCTAATTGTAATTCTACTGAAGCATTTGAGAAAAGAGAAAAAAAGAGAGCAACTAATGCTGCCAATATTCATACATTAACTACTACTAGGAACCGAAGTTTAGCAATCCAAAACTATTTTGGAACTCTGTTAGACAGCAGAGTACTGATAATGTACTTAATATGCAGCAAATTTAATATTGTCCCAACATATTCCTGTAGCTGGAATATCTGCATTTTCTATTGAGGATACTTAGTAAATCTGTTTGTATACTACATCTATAGCTCACAGTTTTCCTACTTTCACCCTAACTGCTACAGGCTGGTTAATTCAGTTTATCTGGCCTCCTTATACGTATTTAGATAACTACAGGAATACTGCCAAGCTAGTCTTAAACCTTCACTCTGTATATCATTATCAAAAGTTCTTCACTACAAATACATTAATGATTTATAGGGCCTTTTGCAAATGCTTGCCCACTTGTGAACAATTCTTAAAAAATGGTTTGTAAGCAACTTCTACACCACCCCAGCAAATATGACACAACATTCAGATAGGTGTACACCATCACACCTATTTATTACTTGACAGTCCAAATATGTCTGCATAGCAAAAGGTGATTTAACAGGAGAGATTTTTTTAGACTTCAAACATGCATTTAAGAATGTAGATCATCATTTGCTTCTAGATTTTTGTTTTTACTAAAGTACTACAATGGCTTAAAGTCTATGTTTCCGACCATATCTTTATTGCACACAATGCACTATTACTACCTTAAAGAGGGGCCGCAAAGGTTGGCCCTGCGGCCATTTTTATTCCTGTTCGTACTCTTTTTCTTAATGACCTGGCATTCAGTCTCTCTGGCTTGACATGCATTTTATAAATGTTTACTTTGTTGCTTCTAAAGGCATGTATCTTCAGTGCAACAGCTCTACAAAATTATATCAGTGCAGTATGGAATTAGATCTACAACAATAAACATTCCAAAAAATCTAGTTATGATGTTTGAGACCTATAAAAAAAACCTTTACGGTGCCACACCTTTATCAATTAAGGATCTTGAAAATACAGAAATTAAGTTGCTAGCTACCACAAAACTCTTAGGGATAACACTGGATCTGATCCTTTCCTTTAATAAGCCCACAGAAATGTAGATTAGTAACATACAGCACCAAATGAAATTCATGCAAAACTTTGCATTTTATTGACAAGCGAGGTAAGGCATGCAATTCCACTAAACATACCTCTGCATACCAGGACTATTAAAGCTGCTGAGAATAAGATTGTTTTACCAACCCAGCTCGAACCAAGCAAATTCAATGTCACCATACAGAAAGCAAAATGGTTGCTTGTTGAAGTGAGACATGTTTTGTTTGGCAGTTTAATGCCCAGTTTGCAAAATAACTGCCTACCACTTAGAAGCAAGCCTTTTATAAGACTCTCCTACTATTCTCTAAAAGGTTGGGATAGCTCACTTTTACAGAGGTCAGCTTACACACTGTTAGATGCTGAGGAACTTTAGTAAAATAGCACCTCTAACCTGTAATGCTTTACTTCAAAAAGTACAAAATGCTAACAGTCTGCTTGTTTTTGTTTCAAAATGATTGAAAAAAACATGTGCCTTGCTTAAACATATATGTAACATTTAGGGGAACCAGGAAAAGTTGTTTCTGAAAACATTGGCTTCTCATTCAAACAAGCAACTTAAAACTGGTTGGACTTAAAGCAATGTAAACTCTTATCTGAATGCATTATGATGCTATGATGTTTTTAAAATTTATTTTTATAAAAGCATGTCATTGTAGACTACCTTATGCTTCTGCATAAGCTATATTCTGTATTTGGAATTTACATACTGCAATAATAGCTCTTGTCCTTTTTAAAACTGGGGACAAAGCAAAGATCATGGTTAAAGGTCCAAATTCAAGAGACTTAAAATCTTCACAGTACTCATTTGCAAAGTTAAGACAACTTGTATTTTGTGATGAACAAAAAACTGTAATGCCTGGAAATATTTTATGCCTTTTGCATTTACCAGGAGACATTTGAGTGGTGTGTTATATTAACTGTGTGTGTTCATCATTTTCATGATGGCCCAGGTCATAGAAGCAAATAGAGTTGAGAGCTAACATTGTCCACCTGTCTGCTGCTACAGGTTGTTCATCTTCCAGGTGCAGGATCTGTTCTGGAAGGCAGTCTCAAGAGAACTGGTGACAACTTTGCAGCATCCTTTAATATCCCATCTCTGTTTAGCAAAAGTTGCACAACAATCCATTTGCATCTCATTAAATGAGTGGTCCTAGCAGTGACTCCAGTGGCACTCATATTTGCACTAACACGTGTAGGTTGAGATTTGACAGATTGTAAAAGGCAGGTGAGGTATCTAGAAAAACATTTAATGGCAGTACTGCTTAGTTCTTACTATGGGAACTTGTTGAGGGAAACAGGGTGAGATTTTTTTTGGTCTGTGCCCAGAAAAATATAATATACTAGAACAGTTTCACTGGTGTGATGGGGCCACAAGCCCTTTTGAGATGGAAAACTAATCTATCAAAAAAAAATATATATATAGGATTTTGGTGAGGGATGTACTAGAGAGTGAAGGAAGTATCACAATAGGTCGATTGGAACATTCAGTGGAGATACATTATTTATTTATTAGTACAATGTAAGAGTTTTCAAATGTTGGAATGTATACTGTAAGGATCTGCACACTTAATGCAGCGGTTGGGTGGCTTATTCCATCAGCTCCTAATTTAACACATTCCATGGATGCATTTTTGGTGCTGCTAATGTTGTGCATATTAGTTTGTACAAGTATCTTTCTTGTAAATGGGACTGGTAAAAACAAGAAGTATGTGTTTTACTAGTACTGCAGTTTGAGAGGGGTTGTGTGTAGATTCTGTAGGCAAATTTGAGTGATACTCATTCAATAAGCACTTTTTAGCATTAATTTCACTAGGCAAAGAGTGAGGATGTGGGCCTGGTACCTGGCTTTAGGGGATTGATTGACTGTTTATTGTAAACCTTGACTGTTTTGCGTTATTGAAGTGATGTATTTGTGATGCCATGTAATTTTTATTGTCTAAAATAATGTCTTAAGATTTCTTGGGTGTTAATAGTTTTGGAAATGTATTTTTTTGTCTGTGCCACTTTTAAAATAAGAGACTTTTGTCCTTTGATCTGAGTTTGTTATACTTGCATTACATGGTGCAGCAGTATTTTTTCTGTTAGCTATGGGTGCACTTGCCCTTTAACCTTAATGTGGTATTGAAGTATGGGGCAGTATCATCTAGTGGGAATGGTTTTAGTAGTGTCATTTTGCAATGTTTCAGGGTCTCTATGAAAGTCATTGAAGTGGGTAAGGTTTCTTTCTCAGTTTAGGAGCTGATGCTTTGTGATTTTTAGTCTTCTCTGGTTACACAGGTTTGGTGGATGTTAAGTGTATCAGACAGGATTCTAGCCTGTTTTATTTTTTTCAGGGTTTGATACTATAAGATCTATCTATATCCATGAGTGTATAAGATGTCTTTCCTTATTGCAATATTCACTCTTGTGATGTCCTGCTGAGGTTAGCCAAACATCCAGCCAGTATACCAAAGCCTTTACACTTTCCAGGTGCAGTATATCAGATGTATGTCCTATGTGCAAGGTATAAGGTACATATGTGCGAGTGCCTAATCCTCAGAACTTCATTGCATGCAGTTCAAATGCTACATTTGAATTTGGTCTGTAAGCTGTTGGCAGAATTGGTTTGACTACTGAGTCTTAAAAAGATCAGGGCCCCATTGGTCTCTCTTCCTTTTGTTCTTTTACTTTAGTTTACATGTCATCCAGGAACTGAAAATGTAAGTATTGGAAGTAGATTATCTATAAAGACTGATGTGAAAAGTGTCTGCTCTGGTTGGTAAACATGACCTTATGCAGTATGAGATTTGTCAAGGATTTGTCCCTAATACACACTACAGTTGTCTGATGTCTCTTATTTATTTGGTGAACCAATAGTTAAAGCTTTTGGATTAGGGTACCATATCCAAATCCATGTACCCTGATGTTCAGCCACCACTTAAAGCCAAAAAGGTGTATACTGACCTTTCTGGTGTCCAGCCTCCCCTGGATGTCCATATCAGGTTGGATGAAAAATCTGTAGACAATCTGGTGCCAACTTCAACTCCATCCACTTGGAGGTTAAGATGGAGCTGCCTTACCTGTACATCCACTGAGGCTGTACCTATGTCAGGTGTGGATGTGGAGGGGGAACCACAGCTGATTATATAGGGGGTCCTAGGGTGATTCCCCAAATACTTGTTAGGGAAGAGGTACCTGGTACCCTCATTGAATCTAGGTAGAGGCGTGAACTTCCTAGATTCATTAAAGATGATGTTCATTTGAAAAAGAAGTAGAAGACTAAGCACGTAGCCCCCATGGCTAAGGACCCACAAAATGAATGTCCCTTTTTTACTCTGGGGATTTTCAATGCTGTTATGGCTCTAAGTCCCCTCAAGGATTATCTGTATTTGAATCTGTTTCCTAGTCCTCCACTCCTTCCAAACATCAGTTGCCTGTGATGAAGAGTTAGACTCTGAAGAGTCTCTGGCTCAGTCTTCTCAGATCCACTGTCCTCTGGCTCTGGGGTTTGAAGAAGAGGATGTACTCTTTCTGGACTCCCCTATGGAAGAACCAACTGCTGGGGAATACATTGGTTCATTTGATGAGACTTTTAAAGTGGGACTGTTCCTAGTTTTCTGATGATCAAAAAATTATGAACTCTTGCAAATAGATTGTCTTTGGCCATCTGCAGTTACTCCAGTGCTCAGTGCCCTTTTGGATAGTTTTACTGTATGTTCTCAGGCTCCAGATTTTCAACCTCCTGCCTTTAAGAAGCCAGACAGGTTTTATAAAGCTTCTGAAGATCAGAAGTTTTTGTATAAAAGCCCTTCCTCTAATCCCACTCTTATTTCTATGGCTACTGATAAACTATCTGAGTTGCTATCCTCTTCTAAGCTTTTACCTTCTGATAAGACAGCCGTGCGATGGACAGGTATGGTAAAAAAAAAAAAAAAAAAAAGTGTAAACGTTTCTACTTTTCTCCTCCCCTATCTGTACATATTTTCTACCCTTCACCACCTACTCATCTTCACATGACTATCCTACCTCTCCACCACTTTACGTAACCTCTTCCTATCACTCCTCCCCATTATTCATTCTCATCTAGTCTAATCTCTTTCCTGCTTTATAGTTACAATTAAACTAAACACATGATTTTTACTTATTACTATTGTGAATTGCCAAAAGGATACTCTCCAGAATTGTGTATAGTGTTTTACTTTACTTTTTCTCATTGTTCTCTTTGTAACATAATTTTGGTATATCTCTATGCCTTGTAATCGTGAATATTTTTGAAATGTATAATTTTCAGCTGCTTTTTTTATGTAATGTCTTTGAAAATATTTATTTTCTAGGTTAAATGTAGCTTTTCTTCTTGGGACTCAACTGAAAATGGGCTCTTGTGACCCTGTCAGACTTTTCTCATACACATTTGTCAATAAAATAAATGTCTGCCATCTTAGCATTCATAGCTATTAATTACTGGACCCATATAACTTTGTATGTCCTGGCTCTTCTCTCCAAACTTGCGGCTATTCTAGCTGATTCAGAGGCGATGTCTATGGCCATTTCCCTTTTAAGCTCTGCTTCTCAGGTGGCACAAAATTCCATTAAATACAATTTGTAGGTGTTTACTAGGCTAATGACTACAAGGGCCTTTTTAAGCCTAGCCATGCATCCCAAATCTCTGATAAGTTCTGATGTCCTTAAGTGTAAGCAGGGGTATGGGAGATGAGCCATTTACAGGTTACCTATGTCCATTAGAGACATAGATGCCAAACCAAGGATGAATTTCCGGTTTCCCATCCAGTTGTCCAAGTTGCTCTTGAATTGGGTTGGGGAGGAACTCTGCTTCATGTGGATGGGGAGCCTGTTCCATAGATGCAGTAGTCTCTGGGATACATACCTATCCCTCCAGCAAGACCTATTTATATCACAGGCAAGGTTTAAGTCTTTAGAATGGGAACTTCTGGTGCTGTTTGTTTTGTGGATATGCAGGAGATCCATCAGAGTGGGGTCTGACAATGCTCTGTATGCCAGGCATAGATCTCCCCTCAAAAGCCTGTAGGAGACAGAGTACAGGGATAGGGCCTTGAGGTGGTCTGCATAGGACATTTTATTTATGCCCTGTATCCTTTTAGTGAGAAGCCTCTGTGGACGTTCCAGTTGTTAGATATGCCTGATTAGGTACATACCAAAGGGACATTGTACTCAATGATAGGTCTGATGAATGCCAAATATAATGGAACAATGACTTCCTTGGACATAGATGCCATACCTTTGTTTAAAAGTTGTGCAGTATAGAAAGATTTCCTCAACACTGTAGACGCATGATGGTCAAAGGCTAGATTACCATCCTTGTGTGCCCCTAATTCCCTGACTACTGGGTCAGTGTGTGTTGTCAATATGATGGTTACCAGGGATGGATAACTTCCCAAAGGATACTACTGCACATTTCTTGACATTTAGTTTTAGTCCATGGCTCTGACACCAGTTGCTTGTCTGTGTCAGGGCCTCTTGGAGAACATTTGTGTCAGTGTGAGATTCAATGATGCCTCCTAATTTGCAATCATCTGCAAATGCAGTCAGGCAGAGGCCACAATGACATTAACCTTGACTTCTGAGAAGTAAATGCCAAAAAGGAGTGGTCCAAGAACTGGTGCCTGAGGGATTCCACTTGTGACTGGCCTCTTTGAAGAGGTGGACTGCCCATTTCTAACTTCCTGGGTCCTGTCTGTGAGCCAGCTGGCTATCCATCAGGTGACATATGGGTTTGTACCTAACCTCTTGAGGTTGTCAACGATACCCGAGGGGGGGATTGTCAAATGCCTTGGCCAGGTCAAGATAGGCAGTGTGAACAATTTTGTCCTCATCCATTGCTTTGCTGATCTTCTCAAAGAAGTCCACCAGGTTGAGTAGGCATGATCTGCCCTTGATGAAACCAAACTGGTTTAGGTCCAGTGTCTGGAGGTTTACTATACCTCTATTGATCATATCTAAGATAATTATTTCCATGGTTTTACATACAAGACTAGTGAGACTTATGGGTCTGTGGTTTCCAGGGTCTGTAGATGGCCTACTTTTGTGCAGGGGGATGACTGTTGCTTTTCTCCATTCATGAGGCATGAAACCTGTTTGGAGGCTACAGCTCAACAGCAATTCCAGTGGCCCTGATAGATCATGTTTCATGCTATTTAGAAGGTACACTGGGGTATTGTCTGATCCCATTGATGCAGTGTTCTTGGTCTTGGAAAGAGCATTAAAGACTTGTTCCATAGTGATAGTAGGGGGGAGTTATATTTGATGATTTCCTGAGGGAAGGTTGAGGGGGAGAAAGGGGTAAAGGGAAAGTCAGAGCTGAATTTATCAGCAGGAGGTTTGCTATGTCTTCTGGCTCTGTATAGGTGGCTCCATTTACATTGACCTCTGCACACAATTGTGTATTGCCTTTAAGGATGCAGACATGGCTAAAGAATGCTTTGTGGTTGTCCTTGGTCTGGGAGGCCAAACTTACCTCAAATTTGGCTTTGGTAGACTTTGTCCTCTGAGTTGTTTAGTTTGAGATTGCTTTTATCCTGCTGTGTGCTGCACCTCCTAATTTTTGCCATGATTTTCTTCCTCCTGTTATACAGCCTATTGATTTTGTGATTCTTCCAGGGTGGCTTTATTTTCAGTTAGTTCTGTACTTCTTCATGGTGGGTACAGCTGCCTCTATGCAGCTAGTAACATGCTTGTACAGAGTTTATGTGAATAGTTTTGCATAGGTAGAAGTGTTCTTAGCGTTTATGAGGCTTGAAACTTTGACAAGTTCTCACTTAATAGCAGGAGGTTAGCCTTAGAATAGTTCCTGAATATTCCAGGTTTAGTTGGGGGTCCAGGTTTCAGTTTTACTTCAAAGGAGACCATTTAGTGGTCTGCCTTACCAGGGAAGGCATTACAGTAGAGAGTGAGCAGCACTCTTCCATATTAGTGAGGCCCAGATCCAGTATGGTTTTGTGTACTGACTATCTGGTTCAGGGAGTTTGTGTTTACAAAATCCAGGAATCTCTGTACATGTATGTTTGGAGTCATATAGGATTCCTGGTTAATAGTGGGGTAATTAGTCACCCATGAATATGGTATTGTGTTGGATGTTTTCGTGTTTCTAATAAGTTTAAATACATGGTATGGGTTTCCTGGGTCATAGAGGGGCACCTATAGCTTCCAAGGAAGTGGTATTGGATTTTAGCTATGGAGATTTGAACATGGAGCAGCTCAAGTGCATTCTCCTATTTGACCAGCCTTGAAGTATATTTATCTTTGATGTAAATAGAGACACCTCCACCTTTAGTCCCTGCCTGTGAAGTAGCTGGCCTAAATATGTGGAAGGCATTATAGTTTAGCACTGTCGGTGTGCTCTCTGTGGCTTTAAACTATGTCTCAGTGACCACGCAGATGTCAGCATTCTTTAGGGTAAAGAGAGCTTCTAGGGAGTGGAATTTTTTGTTTAGATTCTTAGAATTGAGCAGTAATAACTTTCGATTTTTTGGTTTTGATTTGCTGTGTCGCAAGTGCTTTCAGTTTGGCATTGCCTAAAAAAGGCACTATGGGGTAAGACAATGTTTTAGCTAATATTCAAAAGCCTAGAGGGGAGAGGTGCAGACCATCCCTGGCAAAGCAGCATGGTCTATTGACCATCTCCTTCCATGCTGACAAATATTGCACCCCTTTAGAATGACACCAGAAACTAAGCTAATTATTAAAGTCAATCATCTTTTGTTCCTATTGTGGCATCATCCCTGGAAAAGGTAAAATACTGTTCATTGCTAGGCAATTACCAGCCTGAGACGCACATTCCGAGAGCTCCATGATGTATGTCTTCATATAGTCTAGGGAAGTACATCTCCGGTAATTTACTCCCACATGGACTATGAGTCATATTGGTAAGTGTCTGCATAATGTGGCAGATACTAGCCCCTGATAAGCAACTAACCGTGACTTTCTCATTACTCAGTCTGGTGAGAGGGACATCAGTGTACTTCATGATGGAGTCTCCATTGACTAGAATGTTGGATTGTGTGGTGGCTTGCCTTATGGGCATAGAGGTAGAGGCTCCATGAGATGTAGCTCTGTGTTGATGTGGGTGTTTTGAAAGAGGGCATCTGGGGCTGCTGAGGGTATTTGTTACATGTTCTTCATCTAGTAGGTCTTTGTGGTGTAGGAAGGTTGCATGTAATTGCCTCAGAATATGTGGGTCTATATGTCTGCTTGGAATTTTGCATGATGGGTGCAGCATGTGTACTTCTTGCAACCTTATTGATATTAAGAGTACTTTTATGTGAGAACTTTGCCTCCAGTGACATTGTGTAAATGCATCTCTCACATACCATATCAGTTTTTTTGAGAATTAACTGTCTGTCAGTCAACATGAGGCAATTTCTACATTGTAAACAAAATAAACAGTACACACTCCTGGCAAAGGTGGCTCACATACAACAAAAATCAAGACTTAAAAACAAGATGTGAGCACACCAACAAAGCTGAAAAAAAAGCCAAAAACGTCCTAAAACAGGATGAGCGCTTTTGTGGGATTACCATATGGATCTGATGAAGCAGTAACCCCACAAAAGTGCTCATCCTTTTGTAATAAAAAAGTGTTTTAGGATGTTTTTGGCTTTTTTTCAGCTTTGTTGGTATGCTCACATCTTGTTTTTAAGTCTTAATTTTTACATTGTGTCAGGATGCCCATATCCACCAAGCCATTAACAGAGACCATAGGAAAGTTCACATCCATGGCAACAGACCCTTTTTTATTGATTAGACAGGACTGAGAAATATCAATCACTGTCAGGAGTATCTGGTTTGGAACTATGGGGACAGTGTTTGTCACGGCAAACTAGCTGCCCTGTGTGGAACTTGGTATTGGAGAAATTTCAATTGTGCTTCTATAGGAAAAATGTCACTCGAGGTGTCTGAGTCTATACAGAGCACTGCTAAACACTTGAGTGGAAACTAATATGTAGACCCTGAAAATTTAAGGATGAAGTATTTAGGCGGATATTCTGAAGTTAGAAACAAATCAAGCAGTACTTAACTGAAAACAAAGAATTAGCTTTTCAAGAATCATGAAAACAGGGTAGTCACATAAATGGCTACTGCCTGGCTACTACTAATGCTGGTCTCACCACAGCTTCACTCTGTTGGGATACAATGCTCCTTTGTTTCTTTTTTCACAAGAAGAAAAATGTTAGCACCAATCCCAAGATGAGAAGCAGGCCACAGCCTGTTTGATGATCCACAGTCTTGTTCCAGATGATGCAAGGCTCTGTAGGCTTGTAGCCTTTTCCTGGTAGATGCCTTTTATAGCAACCAGACCAATCAGGAATGGTAAGCACAGACACTCACTCTCCAACCAGAAAGTCGGGAATCAGTGCACTCTGTTCCTTCTCTCACCAGGACCAGAATATAAGCATAGATTCCAAGCTGTAACGTATATAGCAGTTATTTAGCTTTCTGGTGATCAGCAGTCTCCAGGAAATGCACCTGCACTCCTTCTCTCACCAGGAGAAAACAGAATCACTAATTTCAAGATGACTACTGAGAGGCATTATGTGGACTCTCCAATAACTGGTGGTCATACAATAGGTGTTTAAAGTTAAGATGAAAAAAATGTTTATCCTAAACACTGCAGCGTACACTAAGCAGTTAGGTATGAAAGTCGGTAACTTAAGTATTAGCTGTCTAAGTGGAGATCCATTATTTTTAAAAGAGCAAGATAGATTAAAAGGGGGTTATGATCAGTTATGATGTTGCTGATGCTGCCTGTAGGGAAGCTGCATCTGGATCTGTATTGAAGTATTCTTGGTTATACCCGCAGGCTTTGACTAATGATATCATGGTGAGATTATTAGACCCCCCCCCCTTTGGATAACAAGAGTCTCTTTGGCACTGCTGCAAATATCACAGTTCAGACTTTTAAATGTTAATGTGAAACATTTATCAAACTGATTTCCACTGCAGTACTTTTTAGGGCAGTATTAATGTCTCCAAATTGGATAGAGACACGGTCGCAGCACCACTCACTCTTTCCAGTGCCAGTCCCTTACCATGGCACTATTGCTCTGCCCAATCTTCATTTTTCTGGTAATGCGCCCACTTTGAGTAATGAACTTGTGGTTGGCACCCCACCCCCACCCCTATCGCCTATCTAGTCTACCATTGTTTTATGCTGGTTATATTGAATGACATCATAGTCTACTCTCTTCCCACCCTATCCCAGCATAACTGGTCACATTTTATGGTTTCTGATGGCCTTCTGTAACATAGGTCATGGATCAAATTAACCCAAAAATACTCTGGAGTAGGTGGGAGTGTGAGTTAGGCTGTTCAACATTCTCCTGATTAGTGTGCCCACTAACTACCCATGCACCTGTAAGAGCCAATAAATATTAACCTCTTCCATGCACAGTTGCTTCAGTGAGTTAGGAGCAAGGAGATTGTCTTCTGACATCTACTGTCCTTGAATGGTAGTTCTTCCATAAAGTAAGTGATGTCTGGCACTAAGGTGTTAAACCATTATTTCAACAGTTGGTACAACAATTTGAAGAAAGACTCCAAACAAGGACAGTGTGACTATTCCTAAGCATAGTGAAGCTAGTTCTTGTAACCACACTATCACTGCACATATTTGATTTAATGTGCAGTAAGTACACATACTATTGAAAATGAAGTGCATGTGGCATACAAGCACTGTATGCAAATTTACTTGCCATAGACATGGCATCAGTCATGATATACAGCTCATTCTAATGAGCTATATTAACATGCTGCTACTTAAAATCCTGTACTAGATTGACTCCAAATTCCAGGAAGTATGTTTCGATTAATGCACACATCATAATTGTATGTTTTGTGTGCTCTTCATGGTATTTTAAATGATTACATGTGAAGTTTTAGGTTAGTAACCATTCATCCTCATAAATGGATATGAAAACCGATTTGAGATGTGCACATGCAGCAAGTGGTTCATTACGATTGGCCGACTGATGCATTGACTGACAGCTGGATGTGCAGGCTTGTTTGAACTTCTGGTTTATCGAACAGACATTTGGTAGGTATTGTTTTGACAAAATAGGTAAGTGGGATGTTTTACTAGGGTGTGTGTGTTTGTGCAAAAGTGTGTGGGTAGGGTTAGAGTAAGGAATAGACTTGGGAATAGTTTAATTCTGTGAGTGCAATTTTGAGTGTTTAGGGTAGGGGTTAGGGGATTGATTTAATGTCTGTGATGAGGGTCTTATCTTCTTGTGTAGTGGTAGTGTTTTGGGAAGGACTTTTTTTTCCCATGTTAAGAGGCATCTTAAGATTATGGGCAAAGTTAGGGTTAGCATGAATTAGTAACACGGAGCAGGAGGGCAAAGTCCCTATGGCCACCTTAGTAATGCATGCTATCCCTGCCCTTAACTCTAATGTGCCTCTTAACTTAGAAAAATACCCTTTCCATAACACTACCAATATTCAGACAAATCTGAGCTGAGTGTGGTCGAGCTATGGGTAGTGCATTGGAAAAGGACATTTGTTTATTTTTGATATACTGAGTGTCAGTTTTTGGTTGATAACCCATGGTGGTGGTGCTGTGGTAGCGTTGTCGCCTCACAGTAAGACGCTGTCCAGTTAGATTCTCAGCTAGAGCGTCTTCTGCATGGAGATATGCGTGAATGGGCATACCTTCGTTGAAGGTTGTGCATCAGGGCTGGTAACTCGGCATGTAAAAATCAACTACCAATCATTAGCGGACCGGAGTTCCGCTGTGGCGACCCCTAACCGGGAAAAGCCGAAAGACACAAACAAACATAATGAATGGTTGATGTATCATGGTACATGTTTGGGATGCCGACCAAGTGATTTGATGACCATTCATTAGAGAATAGTTGTCAGGGTATCTGCTCTTACTATCAGAGCAAACCAGTTCCATTTATGTGAACATTAGCATTTCACTAACAGATGATTTATACTTTTTTGGCTGCTGCATGTACATAAGAGAATTTATATGCCTGGTTCTCACTATTTCTCTAAAAAAGCATGTCGTCTCATGAACCAGTGAATAAATTATGCCCTTCATTATACTGAGTTTATCAAGCAGTAGTTCTGCATGCTATTTTGCAGAACTGAGAATACAGTAGAATACAATCAGCAGCAATTGATCGAAAGAGGAACATCTGTTGTGATACTACATTGTTAAAAAAAAAGAACTTGTATTGACACAAGGAACCAATGCATCCAGGTCTATATTTAGTTGTATTAATAAATCATTTTACTGACTTCCATTTTTATGTAATTTTGTAGCACTGAGACTTTGAACTCATTCTGTGAGCTTAATATTGACATAGGTAAAGTGCTATGTTACATGACATATTTTGTATTTAAAATAAGAAAATGCAATATACTTGGAGTTAAATTTTGTATGGTGCACATGCTGTGGGATTCGGAGTACTTTTTTTTCATTACTAACAGGATTTTTTAAAATGTTGCAGACTCACCATGTTAGGAGTTTAGTAAAGATACTATAATATGAACATACCATAGTGGTAAAACTAAGCAATCCCGCAACAGATAAACTATGCTTCAATTTCACATGCTATTATACACATGCATTATGAATGACAAACCAGAGGCGCAGACCTTTAATAGTAATATGGCATCAGATGGTAATCACTGAAAAATGTCATAATACTGACTCTTATGGTAGTGTAAGTTTTCCTTTTTTTTACTCATAATGGCTGTTTATATTTGCCAGCATTACAAAAACAGTAGAGTACAGTTAATATATTTTGAAATCTAATATTATAGCTACATTTATGATAGCTAAAAGGGGCCTCAAAGTTTATGGGCATGTCAAGGATATAATTAACAGATAAAATAACACCACAAATTCCCATTTATTTCACACAAAATTTCAGGTGAAAGTACATGAACCACAGATTTATCAAACTATAGCTCCATTGTAAAGGTCATACAGCATGTATTTGTTCACTGCAAACAAAGCATAAAAAGTAATTACAAGCTATATCTGTCTATTGTACATTTTAGCAATGTAGCATTTCATACTTTCTGAATAAATAGCATACGGACACTGGTTTACAAACATGTCAAAAGGTGAATAGTGGGGCTGTAGAGGCTTTTAGAGCAGCCGTTCTGCAGATTAACTGGGGGGGGTGAGGAGTACTGCAGGACGGGAAGGCAATAAACTGTCAGAGACTATAATGTAGAAACCTAGAGTGTTAAGAAGGAACAGGATGAATAAACTGAAAAAAAAATACTGAAGGAAGATGGAAACACACCTTCCTGTAAGGTATAGCAGTGAGATAAGAAGAAATCTGTCTGCATCCCACTTAATTAGGATATGGTTAATCACTCAGGAACTGGAAGAACAGGCTTTGGCAGGAGGTGGGGGTGGACTGCCACCTTCTACCTACAGGATCTGCTTATACAGAAATAAGTGACCAGAAGAGAGTGGGGACTCTTGAGGCTAGCACCCCTCATAGAAGTGGGTGCCAAGCCTTTGCACTGCTTGTCTGCACCACCAATCCTTGGAATTATGGTATGTATGTATATATATATATATATATATATATATATATATATATATATATATATATATATATAGGGGATAGAAGGAATGCAGTTAAACTTTCTGTTAACATGACCACAGTGACACAACAGAGCTCTTCTCCTATAAAATGGAGAAAATGAGTGTTCTGCACTCCAAGTAGCTATTTAATTTTTAAGCATGGAGGAGGGGAGAATGTAAAAGCTTCTTATAAGGAATAGGAATGCAGTGCGTGACTGCAGGAAAGCAACCAAAAGACTCGTTTGCATAATATGCAAGAAAGGGGAAGGAGTAAATCAGTGCTGGTGGTAAATTATACATTTATGCATGTATTTATTGGGTCTCACTAGCTGCTTCTCAAATCTCAGAAATGAGACAAGAATGGAATAAAACAGAGAGAGAGAGATTTGTAAAGGTAAGTTGGGCAGAAGTATGAAGAAGGGCATTGTGAATGCCAAACTATATTATTTTGCTTTTCCTACTTGCTTCCCAATGCTACTGGAAAGACACGAGAAAGAGAGTAAATAACAGCTTAGGCCAATATAAGAAATTTCTTGGGGCTGGAATGATTTTTAGTTAATTGCAGTGTACAAAGGAGGAAAAGAAAATCGGACAGCAAATTGCTGTGGGATAAAATAAATGATTGATGCTGATAAGTAAATATAGATTCTATGCAGAAATTCAAATCCTGAATTTCTGGAAAAGGAAATTGAATGAGAATATCCAAAAGGACACAGTGAGTGTCTGTTTCTTTCTGCTAGCCAGTTGGAGGCAATATTTAGTAACTGTGTAAGCAGCAGTCAAAGCCGCATTAGAGTTGCAGTACAGCTCTTGGAAAGTCAATTTAATGCTGTTCAGCTGTTTCGGCTCAAAATGTTTCAGACTTTGATTTCTCATATCCAAAAGACATGTAGACAGGCAAAGAACCAATATACTAAGATGGCTGTGGGTGTGTGCATGACAGTGTCATGTCTGAGATGGACTGACATCCTATTCCGAATTCTTTCTCTGCCTTTAACACCCACTTAGTGTTGTAATATGGTCTGGTTCTCCAATAACACTGCGTTATAAGCATTAATTTTCCAAAACATACTAAGTAATAAGTATATATATAATAGGCTCATGTAGAAACACACAGGCAGAAAGAAGAGCAAGTTGGTCCCCTAACAACAAAGTTTCTGATGTTGGATGACCAGTTACTTTTAAAAAAGGGTCATAGCTACCACCTTGTTTAAAGCACTGAAGGTCTTGAGTTCTTGTCCCATGGTGCAGACATTGTGCAGTTAGGTAGGATCTGTTGTTACATAATTTCTGCATCAGATGTAAGACCACCTTTACCCACTTGTAAGGAGGTTGTGACACTTCAAAATGCAAGTGTATGTAGGTTAACTCCTTATTTTGACTGTAAAATTCCTATGACCATGTCCATACATTTTCACAGTAGAATTCCCATATTTGTCCACTATGTCAGTGTGCTTAGGCTAACTCTATCTGTTTTCACAGTAGAATTCCCATATTTGTCCACTATGACAGTGTGCTTAGGCTAACTCTATCCGTTTTCACAGTAGAATTCCCATATTTGTCCACTACGTCAGTGTGCTTAGGCTAACTCTATCCATTTTCAAAGTAGAATTTCCATATTTGTCCACTACGTCAGTGTGCTTAGGCTAACTCCATCCGTGTTCACAGTCAAACTCTCATATTTCACAAGCTTTACTGCCTTTGTTTATTTCTTCATTGTTGCTTGACATATTGCTTCAAGCTGTGTTTCTGGTCAAGATTTATTTATTTCATTTTATTTTACATTTGTTTACTAGGAAAATGTCAGACTGGGCAGAGCTGCCCATTTTCAACGGAGGCCCAGGGAGAAAAGGTCCATATAGTAATAAAATACAGTGATAAGATACAGTATTAACATATAGAAATAAAATACAGGGAAAAGATACAGTATTAACATATAGAAATAAAATACAGGGATAAGATACAGTATTAACATATAGAAATAAAATACAGGGATAAGATGCAGTATTAACATATAGAAATAAAATACAGGGATAAGATACAGCATTAACATATAGTAATAAAATACAGGGATAAGATACAGTATTAACATATAGAAATAAAATACAGGGATAAGATACAGAATTAACATATAGTAATAAAATACAGGGATAAGATACAGTATTAACATATAGAAATAAAATACAGGGATAAGATACAGAATTAACATATAGTAATAAAATACAGGGATAAGATACAGTATTAACATATAGAAATAAAATACAGGGATAAGATACAGCATTAACATATAGTAATAAAATACAGTGATAAGATACAGCATTAACATATAGAAATAAAATACAGGGATAAGATACAGTATTAACATATAGAAATAAAATACAGGGATAAGATACAGCATTAACATATAGAAATAAAATACAGGGATAAGATACAGTATTAACATATAGAAATAAAATACAGTGATAAGATACAGCATTAACATATAGAAATAAAATACAGGGATAAGATACAGTATTAACATATTGAAATAAAATACAGGGATAAGATACAGAATTAACATATAGTAATAAAATACAGGGATAAGATACAGTATTAACATATAGTAATAAAATACAGTGATAAGATACAGTATTAACATATAGAAATAAAATACAGGGATAAGATACAGCATTAACATATAGTAATAAAATACAGGGATAAGATACAGCATTAACATATAGAAATAAAATACAGTGATAAGATACAGCATTAACATATAGAAATAAAATACAGGGATAAGATACGGTATTAACATATAGAAATAAAATACAGTGATAAGATACAGTATTAACATATAGAAATAAAATACAGGGATAAGATACAGCATTAACATATAGTAATAAAATACAGGGATAAGATACAGCATTAACATATAGAAATAAAATACAGGGATAAGATACAGTATTAACATATAGAAATAAAATACAGGGATAAGATACAGTATTAACATATAGAAATAAAATACAGGGATAAGATACAGTATTAACATATAGAAATAAAATACAGGGATAAGATACAGTATTAACATATAGTAATAAAATACAGTGATAAGATACAGTATTAACATATAGAAATAAAATACAGGGATAAGATACAGCATTAACATATAGAAATAAAATACAGTGATAAGATACAGCATTAACATATAGAAATAAAATACAGGGATAAGATACAGTATTAACATATAGTAATAAAATACAGTGATAAGATACAGTATTAACATATAGAAATAAAATACAGGGATAAGATACAGCATTAACATATAGTAATAAAATACAGGGATAAGATACAGCATTAACATATAGAAATAAAATACAGGGATAAGATACAGTATTAACATATAGTAATAAAATACAGGGATAAGATACAGTATTAACATATAGAAATAAAATACAGTGATAAGATACAGTATTAACATATAGTAATAAAATACAGTGATAAGATACAGTATTAACATATAGAAATAAAATACAGGGATAAGATACAGTATTAACATATAGTAATAAAATACAGTGATAAGATACAGTATTAACATATAGAAATAAAATACAGGGATAAGATACAGTATTAACATATAGTAATAAAATACAGGGATAAGATACAGTATTAACATATAGTAATAAAATACAGTGATAAGATACAGTATTAACATATAGTAATAAAATACAGGGATAAGATACAGTATTAACATATAGAAATAAAATACAGTGATAAGATACAGTATTAACATATAGAAATAAAATACAGGGATAAGATACAGTATTAACATATAGTAATAAAATACAGTGATAAGATACAGCATTAACATATAGTAATAAAATACAGGGATAAGATACAGTATTAACATATAGAAATAAAATACAGTGATAAGATACAGTATTAACATATAGAAATAAAATACAGGGATAAGATACAGTATTAACATACAGTAATACAATACAGGGATAAGATACAGTATTAACATATAGTAATAAAATACAGGGATAAGATACAGTATTAACATATAGAAATAAAATACAGGGATAAGATACAGCATTAACATATAGTAATAAAATACAGGGATAAGATACAGTCAAGGGTGTAGCTAGGCATACTCGATATACTCAAATGAGTACATTTTTTTCTGACCGTCTCTTGGAAACTTCAACAGTCAAAAGTCACAGAATGTTTAAAACTGTCTAATCAAATAATTACAGTATAGAGGTATACAAAGAGTGATTGTTTTAAAGGAATACACCTCCAAAAATAGTTCTTTAGGAGTACAAAACAACTGCTGGAAACAACATGTCTATGTCCTATCTGTCTGCAGGTAGCATTTTTCAAGGTTAAGCACGTTTTTAAAATGATAGGTGAGCGGTGGGACAACAACATTAGGTTTGAGTACAAAATATAGACCTCTGGCTACATCCCTGGATACAGTATTAACATATAGAAATAAAATACAGGGATAAGATACAGTATTAACATATAGAAATAAAATACAGGGATAAGATACAGTATTAACATATAGTAATAAAATACAGGGATAAGATACAGTAGTAACATATAGAAATAAAATACAGGGATAAGATACAGTATTAACATATAGTAATAAAATACAGTGATAAGATACAGTATTAACATATAGTAATAAAATACAGGGATAAGATACAGTATTAACATATAGTAATAAAATACAGTGATAAGATACAGTATTAATATATAGTAATAAAATACAGGGATAAGATACAGTATTAACATATAGAAATAAAATACAGTGATAAGATACAGTATTAACATATAGAAATAAAATACAGGGATAAGATACAGTATTAACATATAGTAATAAAATACAGGGATAAGATACAGTATTAACATATAGTAATAAAATACAGGGATAAGATACAGTATTAACGTATAGAAATAAAATACAGGGATAAGATACAGCATTAACATATAGTAATAAAATACAGGGATAAGATACAGTCAAGGGTGTAGCTAGGCATACTCGATATACTCAAATGAGTACATTTTTTTTCTGACCGTCTCTTGGAAACTTCAACAGTCAAAAGTCACAGAATGTTTAAAACTGTCTAATCAAATATTTACAGTATAGAGGTATACAAAGAGTGATTGTTTTAAAGGAATACACCTCCAAAAATAGTTCTTTAGGAGTACAAAACAACTGCAGGAAACCACATGTCTATGTCCTATCTGTCTGCAGGTAGCATTTTTCAAGGTTAAGCACGTTTTTAAAATGATAGGTGAGCGGTGGGAACACAACATTAGGTTTGAGTACAAAATATGGACCTCTGGCTACATCCCTGGATACAGTATTAACATATAGAAATAAAATACAGGGATAAGATACAGTATTAACATATAGAAATAAAATACAGGGATAAGATACAGTATTAACATATAGTAATAAAATACAGGGATAAGATACAGTATTAACATATAGAAATAAAATACAGGGATAAGATACAGTATTAACATATAGAAATAAAATACAGGGATAAGATACAGTTTTAACATATAGAAATAAAATACAGGGATAAGATACAGTATTAACATATAGTAATAAAATACAGTGATAAGATACAGTATTAACATATAGAAATAAAATACAGGGATAAGATACAGTATTAACACATAGAAATAAAATACAGGGATAAGATACAGTATTAACATATAGAAATAAAATACAGGGATAAGATACAGTCAAGGGTGTAGCTAGGCATACTCGATATACTCAAATGAGTACATTTTTTTTCTGACCATCTCTTGGAAACTTCAACAGTCAAAAGTCACAGAATGTTTAAAACTGTCTAATCAAATATTTACAGTATAGAGGTATACAAAGAGTGATTGTTTTAAAGGAATACACCTCCAAAAATAGTTCTTTAGGAGTACAAAACAACTGCTGGAAACAACATGTCTATGTCCTATCTGTCTGCAGGTAGCATTTTTCAAGGTTAAGCACGTTTTTAAAATGATAGGTGAGCGGTGGGACAACAACATTAGGTTTGAGTACAAAATATAGACCTCTGGCTACATCCCTGGATACAGTATTAACATATAGAAATAAAATACAGTGATAAGATACAGTATTAACATATAGAAATAAAATACAGGGATAAGATACAGCATTAACATATAGAAATAAAATACAGGGATAAGATACAGCATTAACATATAGAAATAAAATACAGGGATAAGATACAGTATTAACATATAGTAATAAAATACAGGGATAAGATACAGTATTAACATATAGTAATAAAATACAGGGATAAGATACAGTATTAACATATAGAAATAAAATACAGTGATAAAATACAGTGATAAGATACAGTATTAACATATAGTAATAAAATACAGGGATAAGATACAGTATTAACATATAGAAATAAAATACAGGGATAAGATACAGTATTAACATATAGAAATAAAATACAGTGATAAGATACAGCATTAACATATAGTAATAAAATACAGGGATAAGATACAGTATTAACATATAGTAATAAAATACAGTGATAAGATACAGTATTAACATATAGAAATAAAATACAGGGATATGATACAGTATTAACATATAGAAATAAAATACAGTGATAAGATACAGTATTAACATATAGTAATAAAATACAGGGATAAGATACAGTATTAACATATAGAAATAAAACACAGGGATAAGATGCAGTATTAACATATAGTAATAAAATACAGGGATATGATACAGTATTAACATATAGAAATAAAATACAGGGATAAGATACAGTATTAACATATAGAAATAAAATACAGGGATAAGATGCAGTATTAACATATAGTAATAAAATACAGGGATATGATACAGTATTAACATATAGAAATAAAATACAGGGATAAGATGCAGTATTAACATATAGTAATAAAATACAGGGATAAGATACAGCATTAACATATAGAAATAAAATACAGGGATAAGATACAGTATTAACATATAGTAATAAACTACAGGGATAAGATACAGCATTAACATATAGTAATACAATACAGTGATAAGATACAGTATTAACATATAGAAATAAAATACAGGGATATGATACAGTATTAACATATAGAAATAAAATACAGTGATAAGATACAGTATTAACATATAGTAATAAAATACAGGGATAAGATACAGTATTAACATATAGAAATAAAATACAGGGATAAGATGCAGTATTAACATATAGTAATAAAATACAGTGATAAGATACAGTATTAACATATAGAAATAAAATACAGGGATAAGATACAGTATTAACATATAGAAATAAAATACAGGGATAAGATACAGTATTAACATACAGAAATAAAATACAGTGATAAGATACAGTATTAACATATAGTAATAAAATACAGGGATAAGATACAGTATTAACATATAGAAATAAAATACAGTGATAAGATACAGTATTAACATATAGTAATAAAATACAGGGATATGATACAGTATTAACATATAGTAATAAAATACAGGGATAAGATACAGTATTAACATATAGAAATAAAATACAGTGATAAGATACAGTATTAACATATAGTAATAAAATACAGGGATATGATACAGTATTAACATATAGTAATAAAATACAGGGATAAGATACAGTATTAACATATAGAAATAAAATACAGTGATAAGATACAGTATTAACATATAGTAATAAAATACAGGGATAAGATACAGTATTAACATATAGAAATAAAATACAGGGATAAGATGCAGTATTAACATATAGTAATAAAATACAGGGATAAGATACAGTATTAACATATAGTAATAAAATACAGGGATAAGATACAGTATTAACATATAGAAATAAAATACAGTGATAAGATACAGTATTAACATATAGAAATAAAATACAGGGATAAGGTACAGTATTAACATATAGAAATAAAATACAGGGATAAGATACAGTATTAACATATAGAAATAAAATACAGGGATAAGATGCAGTATTAACATATAGAAATAAAATACAGGGATAAGATAGAGTATTAACATATAGAAATAAAATACATGGAAAAGATGCAGTATTAACATATAGTAATAAAATACAGGGATAAGATGCAGTATTAACATATAGTAATAAAATACAGGGATAAGATACAGTATTAACATATAGAAATAAAATACAGGGATAAGATACAGTATTACCATATAGTAATAAAATACAGTGATAAGATACAGCATTAACATATAGTAATAAAATACAGGGATAAGATACAGCATTAACATATAGAAATAAAATACAGGGAAAAGATGCAGTATTAACATATAGTAATAAAATACAGGGATAAGATACAGTATTAACATATAGAAATAAAATACAGGGATAAGATACTGTATTAACATATAGAAATAAAATACAGGGATAAGATGCAGTATTAACATATAGAAATAAAATACAGTGATAAGATACAGCGTTAACATATAGAAATAAAATACAGTGATAAGATACAGCGTTAACATATAGAAATAAAATACAGTTATAAGATACAGTATTAACATATAGAAATAAAATACAGGGATAAGATGCAGTATTAACATATAGAAATAAAATACAGTGATAAGATACAGCGTTAACATGTAGAAATAAAATACAGTGATAAGATACAGCGTTAACATATAGAAATAAAATGCAGTGATAAGATACAGCGTTAACATATAGAAATAAAATACAGTGATAAGATACAGTATTAACATATAGAAATAAAATACAGGGATAAGATACAGTATTAACATATAGAAATAAACTACAGGGATAAGATACAGTATTAACATATAGAAATAAAATACAGGGATAAGATACATTTTTAACATATAGAAATAAAATACAGGGATAAGATACAGTAGTAAAATACAGTGATAAACAGTAAGAGGTAACATTTACAACACTATACAGTAATGATGCACAGGGTAATAGTATCAAATTACAACAACGACAACATTTTCACTACATTTTGTAGTAACATGAATTTATACAAATAGTTATGATTTATACATGTAGAAAAAAGTCAAGATACTTCACTAGTTTATACTTCTGTTTAATATAATAAAATCTCTGTGTTGAGTAGTGAATATATACAATCGTTGCATAAGTAGGCACACAGTGATGCACAGTATACTGTAAGAGAATGCAGTACTAATAATACTAGTATGCATTTAGTCTACTTTTAGGGGCTAGAAGTACTGAATGAGGTAGCTTAGTTGAGAGAGTGGAGGTCCAAGTATGAGGATTGGTAGTTATTACCCAGGATTAGCACAGCAGCAAGACCATGAGTTGGATAGTTGTGATTAAGGCTGGTAAAATCATGTGTGTTTTCTAGTGACCGTTTGTCTAGAAAAAGGTTATTCCATGCTTTTGTGACAGCAGCATAGAGGGAGTCCCCATAGTTATATTTGCTTTTAGCAATTTTCACCAGTGATTTGTTGGTACTTGGTGGACAGTTGCTGGTATAGTGGTGTAGTAGTCCCTGTAGGGCTTTTTTTTTTTTTGGTGATAGAGGATTTGGTGGGCTACTGTAAGTTGGTTAAAAATTAGAAGGTTTGATAATTCTTGCCAGGATAGTTTCTTAAAGGATTGGCAAAGTTGGGATCTGTATGAGGAGTCCGTGGTGAATTTTGCTATTTTGCTATAACAGATACTTTATTCAGGTCACCCCTGGACCACCCCACACCCCCTGCTATTTAAATATACCAACTCTGAGATTGCACTACATTGCAGTAAAGGGAAATCTTCCTGTTCCGCGCTCTATGAAGATCCCCATTCAGACCATTCCAACTTTTAAAAGTTTGATCATATGGTAGTTCGACCATCTGAAGGGGACCTATATATACATACATACACACACACACACACACACACACACACACACACACACACACACACACACACACACACACACTCTTGCATATGTATTCTTACACAGACTGGTTACATAATTTTTTTTTTTAAATACAGCCATGTTTAAATTTAAGAAAAGGCTTCAAACTACTCTGATTATTATGTCCTGGACTATTTGCTGCTCTGAAATAATCTAGCCATTTACATTCAGCTAATTCAGTGAGAAGTTTAATATCACCACATTTTCCTACACTTACTATCTGAATAACATGAAATTTAAAAGTATGAGAATTACCTATCAATTGGATGCATTTAAACAACACAATATTTTCATCTCCTCTACGTATTTCTGACAAGCGCAAACAAATCCTTTGTTTTGACTTCAAATTGGTCTTTTCTATATAAAAACACAGGCTACACAATTTGGAAAATCGATCACATTTTCAGTTTGACGTAGCACAAGTCCTAAATTCAGTCTTGATATGGGATGTTCAAACGTTGTCAGTATTAATTACACTACATTAAGTGCAATGATAACAGGGATGAGTACCTTTAGAAACTATGGATGGAGATTTATTACAACACATATCCTTATAACAGCTGTTTCATTTTTTTTCTGTTGTGTGTGCAAACATAGGTTTAACTCCAATAATATCCTTAACCTCCAAATTTGATGTTAAAATAGGCCACTATCTCTTAATCTGCTTAATAGATTATGTCTGTTATACTTTATTAAATATCTGACAGGTAGTTTTTGAGGTACACCACTCGTTCTGACAGGTAGTTTTTGAGGTACACCACTCGTTCTGACAGGTAGTTTTTGAGGTACACCACTCGTATTATTATTCTCATTCATATCCATATTGCTAACTCTCAAGAAAGGTCTCCCTATATCTGTGTGTTTACTCATAGATGCATATCTCATCTCATGTAAGTTCTTATTATATCCTCTGTGTTGAAAATCTCTTGTCATATTATCGAACTCCTGACTAAACTCTTCATCGTTAGTATTTAATCTGCAAGCTTGCAAAAATTGACTATATACAGAGCTCTTGAATGTGTGTCCAGGATGCATACTTTGAAAATGTACATAACATGCAGCCTGTACATTTTTCTTAAATATTGTTGTATTAAAGTAGCTATCTTCAACACTAATAGTTGTATCTCAAAAATTAACCTTAACAATATCATAATTCAAATCAAAAGTCGGAAACTGTGTATTTTCATGCACATAGTGCAGAAAATTTGAGATTATATATTAACTATCTTTCCAAAGCAGAAATACATTGTCAAAATGTTTGAAAAACACAAGATTACAATTCTTATACGATATAGGGTTAGTACTTCAAAAAATATAATAATCTTCCCATCTTGCTAGAACTAAATTAGTGTATTTGCAACGGGTGTACCCATTGCTACTCCCATTTGTTGGTGGCATAACTCATTATTAAACATGAAGATGTTATTCTCTAATATAATCTGTAACATAGAACATAACAGCTCTATCTTCCTTGATGTAGACTATGTATATTCAGATATTCTCTGTTATAGTGTACTCCAAATCATTCGGTATCTCAGTAAAAAGTGATTTCATGTCTAATGTACCTAGTAGAAGCCATTTAATTCATTACCTTCAGACCATATTTTCAAAGCATTAAGAACATCATTTGTGTCTTTAATAAAAGTAGGACTAAATTTCAAAAAAAGGCTTTAATTGCTCCTCTAAATACTTACACATAGCTGCTGCGACCCATTTATTTCCTGCCACTGTGGGCCTCATAGGCAGTAAACTCAAATTTTTGTGTATTTTAGATAGGCCATAAATGAATGGCATAACTGGTTGTGCAATATAGAGATAATTATATTCGTCGGGATTTATATCACCATCCATTAGTGAACTATACAAAAATTCCTTAAATCTATAAATGATATTGCTAACAACAGTAACATTAACGTGCTTACATGTTTCAAGATCAGACAGAAGCTCATACATCAAATTATTATATAATTCCACTCCCATTACAACTTTGCCTCCCTTATTCACTGATTTAATTATTATATCTTCACATATACATAGTCCACATAAAGCTTCTCTTTCATGTGAAGTGAGGTTATAAAACTTAAAGCTTCCATGTTCATGAAAAAATACACTATACAAATCCTGCTCACATATCTCTAGAAAAGCTTTTACAGTAGGTGTATGAATAGGTACAACCATACTAGACCTTCTTTTTAGTTTTAAACCATCATTGTCAGCAACATCTTTTAACAAAAACTTCAAATCTACATTTCTAGCAAACATCCTCAACTCTGTTAGAGCTTCATTGATATTACATTGAAAAGAAGGAATGAATGTTAAACCTCTCTTCAGTACAGACAACTCTTGCTTCAGTGAAAGTACAGTAAAATAAATTAACATTGTTAGGTAGTGAGGTAGCTATAGTAATAAGCTGGGGATGAATTAGGGGTATAGAAATATATTAAATCTTAGTACAATACGGTAATATTTAGTGCATAAAATTCACGGTCTAGGTATCTCTAGCTGTAGAAAGGAAGGCCCTAAAATGTGAATGGCTTTGGGGAGGGAGCAGAGGCAGGTCCAATTTATAGAGTGTTTTTTTAGGGTATGTTTAAAATTTTTACAGCACTATATTTTAGTGATGTTTGATGGTAGAGTTCCAGAGCTTGGCGGTAGCATGAGAGTATAGGCACTGTCCAGCTCTTTTATTTGGAATATGGACTGTTAGGAGTTGTTTTTCAGAGCAGAGGGCTCTAGTAGGGGTGTAAGGTTTTAGGACAGATTTGAGGGCTGGGCAAGCTTAGAGGGTGTATATATCATTTTATGTGCAGACGTCCGCTGAGCTAGGTTTAATGTGGTGTGAGAGTTCAAGCCAGTTTAGTTATTTCAGAGCTAGGCAGTAATGGGACAGTAGGAGTAGCCTGTGGCAAATTTGGCAGTTTTATGATAGGACTGGAGCTTGATTTTTAAGAGAAGATTGTAAATTGATGTATAAAGGGGATGCATAGAAGAGAGAGGGAAGCAAATAGGTGTTGGCAAGGGTTCTTCTGGTGGAGTTATCCAAGAAAGTTTTTTGTCTATAGAGTTTTTCTAGTTTGTGTGCTTTTTTAATGCTATTGAAGATGTGGTGTCTATGGTAACACCTAGTAGCTTAGCTGTGGGAACTGTTTCAATTTCTGTGTTATCTAGACAGAAAATGTTAAAGTCAGATGAGATTGGTTTTGATGAGAATAGCAAGAGTTTTTTTATGATTTAGGAGTAGCTAGGCTTCTCTCAGCCATGTCTCTACTGAGGTGAAGGTGGTTTGGGTGAATTGCTGGAGATAATAAATATTAGAGGAGGAAATTGTGGTAGTGTCCTTGTTGGGGGGGGGGGGTAGATGATCGTTTGGCCTATAGTCTAGTTGGAAGAAAAGCTAAGAGTTGAGGATTGTTTACAGGTATGGTGGAAGAAACAGGATACATGGTAGCATCCTTGTTGGTGTGCAAGCTGCTATTCCTTGAAGAGAAAGAAAATATTACAGCCAGGCGGGGTTTCCAGACCAGATCAGGAAAGGGAATAACATAAACTGCAGCATATACACTTGTTTACTGGGAATTGCTTGGACAGAGTCTTGTTGACAACGTAGGTATTCTGGAGCTTCTGCTTCAGGTGAAGAGACCCGCAGTATATTTAAAATATATGCAACTGTAATGAAAATAAAACAATTTGAGAAGGGGTAGCAAATAGTGTAAGAAATAGATGCATTAGTCCTAAACAGTGTTTTAGCAGTAGGAGGTTCAAGTTGTTAACCCAGCACAGAACTATGAAAAATAACCAGCACTTGCTATGATAAAACAAATAAGCAAGGTATATGTGATTTAACTCGCAGGTTAACTTTTATGCCGTTTGCTTATGCGACTATATCTCTCTCTCAGTAGATCATATTTTGGTTCCACTGTAACTTCTCTCTTATACTAGCAATCCAGCACAGTTTCATAAGCAGTATATATATTAATCTAGTCCTCTTTGCTAATATTATGACTATTAATAGTAAAACAGATTTCAGTTACAGCTTTGTAAAGACAGACAGGAGCTAAAGCAAATAACACCAGTAGTACAGTTACATGTATTTCATTAGAAGTTCAGAGACAGCTGTGCTAATAGTACAGGTAGCTATACTGCAATGTACTCCCTGATTCAGAAACTAGTGTCTGGATAGTTAAATGTGAGCCACAGAAGCACAGATAACACAAAGTACTTTGCAATTACTTCTGCAGTAGAAAATGAAGCAATTAATATTCAGAAATCATGTAGTACACACTTGCGTGGCTGGCATACCAAGCATAGGCTGCAAGTAATCATAAGCTGACTGTTTTGAAAATGGCACCCACCCAATTCTCCAGGTGGATAAGTAAGCTTCCAATCTGACGCCAATCACTAGGTGGGCTGTATTGTGGGTTTTGAGCAGTGAGGCATGTAGGGAATTATAGTAAATGGGAGTAGAAAAACAAAGTTGCCTGTTGAACCTTGAGGGATGACCAGCCAGCAAAAGAAAGCAAAGAAAAAAAGTAAAGGAAAAAATAATTGGCTCTAACAGTCCAGCAGGTCAATGCCATGAATTAAATTGTAGTGTATGTAGTGACAATTATGAGAGAAAAAACCTATTGGTATTATATGAGAGATTTTCCAGAGGGATGGAATATGTTTGGCTATTTACCTGTTAATTAGTATGGAGACTAGATATGATTGCTTTGGCTGCAGTTTTGAGGTATTCACCTGGGAGCTTTGCAGCTGCAAGGGTAGTGGTTTTTAGTTTTGTCAGATATTTATATATTGTACTGGTTGGGACTGGTTGTAGGGAGTAACTATTTTGGTCAGCGGTTGGTGCTTGGGGGTTTGTTTGAGTTGTGGGAGAGCTGAATGGAGTTGGTAAAGTATTCATTGAACTGAGTAGCAGTGTTGGTAGTGGAGGTATCAATATTAGGGAGAGGGGTAGTGGTTTTCCCAGGTTGTAGTGTTTTATTGAAGGCTGCCCCAAAATTTTGAGGGTTTGTTCTGTGTTTGACCTGATCCTCAGTGTGGTAGCCTCTCGTCAATTATGATTTGTTTTATAGACTTAGTTCTTAGTTCAAGGTAGTATGGCTCATTTTGGCTGGTTTTGTTTTGCCACCATGCTTTCTAAGCCTTATTGCACCATTTTAAGAATTCACTGGTATCACTTCTCTTTTTTTCTTTTTACCATTTTAAGAATTAACTGGTATTTTTGATAAGCCGGGGGGGTGGGGGCATAGTTGGATTTTGTTCTTATTGTTCTAGTAGGGGAAAGCTGACTATGTTTAGAAAAGTACATTTGAAGTAATCCACAGCTTTGTCCAGGGGGTGGTTTAAGAGCGGTGACCAGTTACAATGATTTACTGCAGTTATGAGATCCTGGGATTTGAAGTTTTTTGTATAGCATATTTGTTGTAGAGAGGATGTTTTTGTGGGTTTAATGTGGTGCCTTATGGTGAAAGTAGGTTGGTGGTCACAGAGACTGTTGGCTAGTGTCCCAGAGATGTAGGGTTGAGTAGGCTGATTGGTGAGGATGCAGTCTAAAATAGATTCATTCTTGGATGAGTTGTCATTTCTGGTAGGGGTTTGGATTAGTTGAGTAAAGCCATGTATGTAGGTTTATGTGAGTAATGGGAAGGGGAGATGCATGTGGAAAAGTCGATATTAAAGTTGCCTATTATGAGTGTTTTTTTAGAGAGGGCCTGGGATGACCAGTGAAGAATTTCTTATAGTGTGTCAATGTTACTGGGGGAATATATGCACTAATTTATGTTCAGTTGTTTTTGAGCTTTGAGTTTTACTTTGGTGAATAGGGTTTCTGTGTTATTAAATGTAGGGGGGGATTTATGATCATAATGTCTATTATAAGTTGTTTTTATATAATATGGGGACATCAGCACCCCTTTTGGTTATCCTGCCTTTCTTGAGTAGATTATAGGCTTGGGGAAGTAACTGTGTCATTAATATGTGGCTTGAGCCAGGTCTCTCTGAGGAGGACTATATCAGGGGAGTATAGGGAAAGGGTTGCATGCAGTTCCTCTATTTTGTTGACTATGCTTTTATGTTGATATTAAGTATGAATAGGTCTGTTGTATTCCACTGGGAGTTTACTGTAGAAGTGAGATGACATGGGAGGGTTTTGGGATTGATTGGTGGGCTAGAATTTGAGTGGATGTTGCTGCTGAGTAGTACCTGTGATGCAGTATGGACAATGGCTTGTAAGTATTTGGTGATGTATAGGTGGAATTGTAGGGAGAAGTGGTTTTTGAACTTATACCAGAGGTGTTGAGTGGGACTAAGTATATGTGAGGAGGTTTTATGGTTCTTAGTGAGGCAGGTATGAGGGAGTGTTGTTTTTTGGGGGGTTGGGTCAGTGGGTGATCGAGTTATTGAGTTGGAGCTAATATTGTTATGGCATGAAGTGATGGCAGTAATAGTGAGTGCTATGATTATCAAAGCATGTAATTTTATCATACTTTGCATTATTCAGTTGTAGTGCTATTATAGGTAGGTTGGGATATATTTAACTAGAGAATAGTTTTAACTTGGGAGACTGTGTGATTGTTTGGAAGGGTTGTTGTGGGTTGTAATTTGTCCTGTTATTTGGATTTAGGTAGAATGTGGGTGGTGTAATAAGTAGTTGTGATGTGGGTAATGTGAAGTTTTAAGGGATAGTGCTGGTTGTAGTGACTGGAGGATGTGATGTAATTGGAGCCTAGGGAGGTGTGATTTGAGTGGCCTGATTTAAGTATGAATGTAATGAAAGAGGGGTGGGTGGAAATGGGGGTAGGGTAGGGAAGCTAAGTGACCCCAAGCACAGCAAGGGCAGGAACCTGATTTGTAATCTTGGTGAGAAACATTGGGTAGGAACCTGATTTGTAATCTCAGGAAGAAACAATCAGTAGCACTATCTATGGACTAGGTGAGTCCTGTAGGGTGGGCTGCTAGCCAGTAAAATATCAAAACGTAGGCTAAAAAAGCTTGCAATGCAATTTGCAGGTCAAGTGGTTACTGGTTTAACTTGCACAGATGTTAGAGCACTGAGAAGGTAGACCCTTTGCCGCTACTAGTAGTATAAGATAATGCAATGGAGGCTTTTGTATCCAATGCAGACTTAATTGGCCAAGTGGTGTAGGATTAGACAGGCCAAATTGGTGGGATACAAATGGCATCCCGGTGATGTGCTGCATCTTAGCAAGGAACAGGTATGTGCACTTGGATCTTAAATACACAATGTAATTATGCAGCAGTAGATGCGTGCCTAATGCCTGCGGAGTGTGTAATTCCTAGGCTGCAATTTCTGTTTCATATAGTCAGGGAGTTGCAGTTAGATACACTTGTGAGCAGAGAGAGAGAAATATTTGTTTCATCAATGCAGCATACCCTCCTGCATCTCCTCTTAACTTTCACTTTTGCCTATAGCTACCAGTCTTAACTCTTGCCTCTTTCCATTCATTGTCAGTCCACCATCACCCACATAACAAAACACCAGTGATTTTACCTGTTCATTATAAAAGCCATCCATCCACTCTAATTCCTGCTACTCATTTTTGCTCCATTGTTTGATATTTTGAAACTATAGGCCGAGCCCTTAATCCTACTGTTGTTAACTTCCACCTTGCTGACTCTTTGTCACTTACTGTATATTTCTTCATTTCTCACACTGTTCCATCTCCATGCTCTGATATGGAGAATGAGATCATAGTTCATGAAATATTACTGATAAATATACATATACTCCATTCTTCTGTTTTGTCAAGAAATCCATTCTTTTGCCTAGCTTTTCTTGTATTCCTTTCTGTGGTGTCATCCAGTGTATGTCCACTTCTAGTCCTTTATTGATGCTTATGTCCATTTTTAACTTAACACCACCCTTAATTTGCACTAGCATCACTTGTCCTCAGTGCATTGGAGTTTTGATGCACCTCTGAATTTTGGAATTGCTAAGATTCCAACCAATAAAATTTCATTGACTTCTTACAATCAGTAGTCCATCTTTTGACATATAAAGCCATTTATATGTACTCACTTTACCTTTCTATTTTCCCCTCACATCTCTAAAACAGTTCCCATCCAAAACAAATATTTCTAGAGATAGTTTTGTCACCCATGTTTTTCCCTCTGTGTCGGTCTCCTGCAAAGCTCCTCCTTTTATTAATATCTATTTTAGGGGTTCTGTATGTGGCATATAAGCTTCCTAAATTCTCCTGTTTTTAGGAGGCACTGCATTAAAGACAACTTTGCAAATAAAATATTAGTCCACCGAATCAAACACACTATATGTTCAGTAAATCCACCCTTGGTTCTTTGCCCTTTCACTATGCTTCCACTTAATCTGTAATATTTGCTAGCTATTTTCTCTGTACTGTTTTCATCCCAAAATTCTTCCATTTTTTTCTCCTGTGCCTTTTCTTGGACATTGTTTAATAATACCACTAGATATTTTTCTTGTTTGTTTCAAATTAGGTTGTAATTTCCTGTATCCATTCCCCCTTTTAGTGTTGCTACCACCATTGCCTGTTCCATTGATCTGGGTGATTGGCATCCTTAAGTTTGATTAAATTATACACTCAATGTAAACATTGCTTGCACCAGTTTATGAAAGTCTACATGATAGCCATCAAACCCTATCTACCAGTGCCTACCTCTTCCACTTCCAGGTCCTTTACCACATTCATCATTTTATTCTATGCCTCCTCCTCCCATATCTTTTTCCATGCTCTACCTCTTACTCAACAAACTCTCTTCAAATCTCTTCTGAAATTCTCCTCTTATCCCTTACCTGTACCATACTATTTTTTTTTAATTCTCAAAAACATAATTTCTTTTCTCTTCATTTTCTTCCCTGACCCCTCAATTTGTCCAAATACCCTATTTTGCCTTCATGAACCCATACTGCAACACTCTGTTTTTCTCAGCCCTCTTATTCTAACTTTGACTTCAGTCAAGATGGCTCTGGTTTTCTCAGCCCTCTTATTCCAACCTTGACTTCAGTCAAGATGGCTTACTGTCTCTTTTTCCTATTTTGTCATTAAAAAAAATCTACCTTCCTATAACATTTGTTTTAGTAGTCATCTTGGATTCTCTTGGTTCCCGCACCCACTCTCAGTCCTAAATCATCAGTTTCACTTTTCTTGCTCACTCTCTCACTCGCTAATAGTCTAATGCTTTTATCCACCATCTTTACCTATACTAACCATTCTGACTAAATCAGATTTTTTTAACATATTGATCTGTGTCCAGGAATTATTGCTAATATTAAATTGCCTCTTTCCTTTGTTGCCCATCTACCATCTGTTTAATCCTCAGTAATTTACTTTGCACTGGGGTGTTTGCATTTTCCATATCATATACTGTTGGTTTCTGGATTGTGCAAGCAGTAAAACTGTCCACTCACTTCAGAATCTGCAACAATTAGTTCTTCCCAGCTATGATAAAACTATGGAGGAACTTGTCTTCATTATGAGAATCATATGGGGTGCCTATTTTCCATGTAAACACATGCTGATTCATACTAGTCTCCCATTCTTTGTCCATTTCATGACCACACCTATAACCCTTTTCTTAATAGTACAGTTACCTCCCCTTTCATCCTACCCAGTTTATGGTCTTTCTCCATGTCTCTCTATTCTATTGAGGCTAATTTCTCTGCATATTCTAAATTTTATTCTTGGAAAATGCAATTTGCCTTTTTTCCCTGCCCACATTCTGCAAAACCTTCCTTTTATTAGAAGTGAAAACTCCACACGGTTCCATGTCAGTATGCATGTTTCTTCCCAGGTACTCTCATCCATCTCCACAGGTTTGCACCACCTGTGTTTGAGTCTAGCCTACATATTTCAGCAAAATATCTTTAGCATATTCCTATATTTGTTTTCTGTCATTAGCACTAGGTTGACCATTACAATTAGTAATGTGACTGCTTACCTTCTTCCTGTCTGCCCTCATGGCATTCATTTCTTAGTTCAGAGCTTCCCGATAAATTGTCCTCTCATCTTCTTCATCCTGCTCCCTAACTTTTGCAGTTGTCTCCTTCTCCAAAACCATTTCTACAGATTATCCAATTTGTTTTTGCCCCAATAATTTCAGCACAGCATATCCCTATACATTTGAAAGTTTTTTTATATAACTTGAACAGATTAACAGTGTATCCAATTTTATATACACATGTAATCCTTTTGAAGCACCCAAAGTTAGCTATCACACAAAAGTTAGATTCATCATAAACGTATCTCCAGCTATATAATCTTCAAAAATAATAATAAAAAATCCACAGTTTAAACAATTGTACCAAAACTGACATAATATGAAAACATTATTTAAAGACAGATGCAAGTAGTTAAATGACAATCTTTAACATTTAGATAAGTATTACCCAGTTTATAGAGAAATTAATGATAAGTTACTTTAATACAAACATGTATTGCAATATGAAGTGACAGACAAGTAGACTTGTGTTATATTTAAAGAGAAAGTGGGGCAGGGGGATTGACAGAAGTAAAGATGTCTGAGTGATATGGGCATCTTGAGGCAATGTAGCAATTATTTCATGTATACTAACAACCATTTACTCCTAAAGCCAGCTAACACCATATGTGAGAGATGCAAGTACATTGTGGAATTGGATTCAATTCTCTCATATCAAAACAAATTAAACATGAGACAGATTGTCAGCATGCACAATTCACTTCTCACGCAAACCTCACCTCTCACACAAAATAAGGTCATGACACACAAACTCTCAAAAGTGGAGGTCCTCACTAAAAGCCTATCAAAAGAAAAGAGATCTCCCAAACGCATTCCACCCACACTTGGCACTAAGCATAAAGAAACCACTACACACATCAACACACATGCACACATGTCTCAACAAATAAGACCCTAAAGCAAAATGCATAAAATGTCTTGGTCATAGGCAATCCATAGTGAGCCAAATGGATGTCCCCTTCACCAGACTGGAAAAGAAGGTCACAATCAGCTGCCTATCAGGTGCCATAATCTGACAAATCATGCATGCACTCAAGTCACTCAAAAAGTACCTTTACAAAACTGTCATAGTCCATGTTTGAGTGAATGACTTGAGACATACCTCTCTGGATTATATGAAGAGACATGAAGGAACTCTCTTATTTGTCCCAGACAGGCATGTCCCTAGCCCTAAGCTGTATCCTACCCTCACCTAGGATGATGCCACAATATAAACAAAAAATGATTCACTTCAACAATTGGCTCATCTGGTGTCAGTCCAGTGGCATCTAGTATCTGTCAGCCTGGGAGGATATGGTAGACAGAACTCGCTGCTTTGCTAGAGATGGTCTGCACCTGTCCCCATAGGCCTTGCCTCTCCCATAGTGCCTTTTCTAGACTATGTCAAAACAACAAATTTTCCAATGTAACAAAATCTAATTGAGACAAACTTGGGGCTGTGCTGCTTGATGCTAGGAGTTTAAAGGTGAAACTGCACTCCTTGGAAGCACTCCTCACCTTGGAGGATGCTGATGTTTGTGCAATTACCAAGACATGGTTCAAGGCTGCTGAGAGAACCCCAGCCATGCAAGGGCCATGCAAGGCTACAATGCCTTCCACACATTCAGACCTCACAATGAGCATGAAGGAATCCATCTTTATTTAAACCAACACACTTTAAGACTGGTAAAACAGCATGACTCTCTCAAACCACTCCATGTCCAATTAACTAGTGGGAAAATACCATACCACATGATTGCTTGATATAGATTTCCCCACCATGAACCAGGATAAGCACACTACCTACCTTGATTTACTGGGATCACACTGGGATCACTAGCCATACAGCCTAACACCTTAGTCATGGGAGATTTCAACTATCCTTCCATAGACTGGGGGACATACAAGAGCAAAAGCATGCTTGCCTAGAGGTTACTGGACATGAACATAAATTCTTTGGAACAGATAGTCTACACCCCCACTAGGGGCTCTAATATTCTGAACATAGTACTTGCCAGCTGGGGGGGGTCACTATACTTCCCCATGGATGATGCCTTCCCTGGTTAAGTCAGACCTCAAATTAGTCTCATTTGAACTAACTACTGGAACTACCACTATCACACGAACACAAATTTTAAAATAACTTCACAAAAGCTAACTACAGCCTACTAAGTGATGGTATAAAAAGCCTTCTGCCACCCTCAATTGCAGACGTCAATGATCACTAAACAGAAGTGTATGCAAATGCCCTGTACAAACAATTAAGTGACTGCATAAACTCTGCTGTACTTGACCAGATCAAAACCAGGGCTTCCTGTAAAAACAAGCCACTGTGGTGGACTTCAAGTACAAACAGGTTATATAACAAGAGGAAATAAATTGTTGTCCAAATGCAAAAGGGATATTGCTCTGCAGAGGAAGAATCCCTCCTAAGTCTAAATAAGAAATTCAGAAACTTTAGTTTTCTAAAGTAAATTATGAAACTAAAATTGCATCCCTAGCTAAGGATAATCATAAGGCATTCTGTAACTACAATAGAAGTCTAAAAGGTAATACCTAGCAAATGTGCTAAACTAATTGTAGATGGGATCACTCATCCTACACCAGAAGATATTGCCAACCTGCTAGCTGACAGATTCAGAGGAAACTTCACCCCCCTCATCCCCACCTACAATATCCCAAAGCAGCTCCCTATTACTTTATCGAAAAGCCAGAAGACCAAAAATCATGAGTGAGACCACAATATCGCAAGTGCACAACAGTGAAAGTTTACATTGCCACAAGTGGAAAGAACGAACCACAACTGCGCATGTCAGACACCAGCGGGAAAGTCTGAATAGAGATTGTGGACAGTTACTACAGTTAAATTCATAATAAAAGACTCAAATATACATTTCTCAGTGTTTTTGCAGGGGGGTAAGCCCCCTTGTACCGTCCATGTGGGGGGGCTGCACCCCCACACCCCCTGCAAATTTTATATATACTAACTCTGTGATCGCACTTCAGTGGGGGAAAAGGATATATTTCCAGATCCTCACTGTACTGTGATTTCCATTTACAAGAATTGAAAAAGGTACAGTTCTTTAAAAAAAAAAAAAAAAGTGTTTAAATTTAGTATCTGATTTTTGTCTGTGTCCACTATCTCTATTCCGATGTTCCAGCTGGTGTATGACATGTGCAGTTATGGTTCATTCTTTTCACTTTCGGCAATGTAAACTTTCGCTGTTGTGCACTTGAAATGTCTTGCTCTCATGATTTTCATTCTTCTGGCTTTTCAATAATATAATAGGGATCCCCTAAAGCATACCTGACACCTGCTCTCTGCCTAGTATTTCTAGAGAACAGGTCATCTCTGAGCTCGCCAAGGCCAAAAACAAGCCTCAGTGGGACCAGATAACATCCCAGCTTGTTTGATAAACAATTTAAAACAAGACAAAGACCTAGAGGACCCACTTTTCATTCTCTTTAATCATAACTTGAGAACTGGCTATGTTTCTGCATAATGGAGAACAGCAACAGTAATCCCCCTGCACAAAGGGAGGCCATCAATTGACCCTGGGAACTACAGTCCCATAAGTCTAACCAGCCTCATCTGCAAGGCCATGGAAAGACTTATCATGGACCTTATTAACAAGGACATAGGTGACCTCCAAATGCTGAACCCAACCCAGTTTGACTTCATTGAGGGTAGGTTATGTTTATTAAACCTGGTAGACTTCTTTGAGAATGTCACAAAAACCATGGACAAAGGTAAGACAGTACACACAGTTTATCTTGACCTTGCCAAGGCTTTTGACACAATTTGCCACTCTGGCATCATTGCAAAAATATTCTAGATAGGGATTAGCCCTTATATTACTACATGGGTAGCCAGTTTGCTCATCTGCAGAAAACACTGTCAAAATTGGTGACTCCACCTCCAGCAGTAGACCCATCACCAGTAGAATACCACAGGTGTCTGTGCCGGGCCCCTTACTGTTTGGCATCTATTTCTTAGAAGTCCAAGCCAAAGTAGATGGCCTTTGTCTCACCAAGTTTAATGATTATTGCAAACTGGGAGCAATCACGGCGTCCCCCAATGATACAATATTACAAGAAGGGCTAACACAAACAAATGATTAGTGCAAAAACCATGGTCTAAAACTAAATGCAAAAAATACATTATTATTTCCTTTGGCAAAACGGAACTCCCTACAAATGACAATATTGACAGCAATCCCCTGAACTCCAGCCCACTGGTTTGAGATCTAACACTGGTTGATAGAAATTGAAACTTTGACCACCAAGTTTCCACAGTGGTAAGTAAAGCATTCCACAACACACCTCATAAACAAGGACGTAGCATCCAGGTTGGGGGATATAACTCCACTGTACTCAACCCTCATCAGACCACTAATAGAGTGTAATGCACCATTTTGCATATACCTCCCCAAACACCTGCAGTAGCTGGAGAGACCTTGAAGGTTTCTCACTAAGAAAATACAGGGACTCCAAACCATGACCTACATGGACAGGCTGAAAGCTCTGTCACTTTTACTCTGTATCTTATAGGCTGCTGAGAGTTGACTTGTGCCTGGCCTACAGGGCAATCTCCAACCCTGCCCTAATGGAAATGCTGCGCATCCGCAAGTTAAATGGCTGAAAAGTCACTCACCCTGGGGATGTAAATCTAGCTTGTGACATTAACTAATCATGTTGGACACACAGTATATGTCTCCCAGAAACTGCCACTTCTCTGGAATACACTCCCTATTTATGTAAAACAGAGCTCCTCACTGACCCTATTCAAACGCAACCTGCGTAATTTGATGGGAGACTGCAAATCCACCCCTGGGATGGTATCCATGCCCCTCATGGACAAGGATAGTCAGTGTTGATCAGACCTGTTCTGCCCATAAATTCCTTCTGCAAACTACCCAAAAAGAACAAATGGGGATACTCGGGATTAACCTGGCTAGGCTTGTAAACACTCTCTGGCAGCTAGCCCAGTAACCTCCTATGAAGAAGAAAGAGCAAGGACGTAAAAGGTATGAATAAATTCTTATTCACATTTATGGATATAGTTTATTATGGTATTGAAAGAACAGAACCAGATTTTGGCTAGAAAGTCTGAAAATTCTTTTAAAGGATGGAAGGGATTATATTGACTTGATCAATACAGTTAAGTTCTAGGCTTATCAATATGGTATGAGCATAGGCAATGCCCAGCAGATATAATAGGTTTGTGGACAGAGAAGAATTTTTGGTCATTGGATTATAATGGCCATCTGCAAGCATAGTTATGTAGAATGGTATTTAGTGTTGGACAACAAGATGGATGCTGGATAATTTTACAGGTGGTAAGAAGCTGCGTATATGTTGGCTGATGGGGAAGTTATAACCATTTTATGCTTTTTAGCACTATCCAGCAGTGGATTCTGAAAAGGGCATTTGCTGCAGATTTAGTACATTTTTATAGCTTTGTTCATGGCAGTTAGTAAGGATGAGAGCATGATAAATAAGTGTGATGAGGAGATTAGTGGCAAGTATAGGTTTATTTGCACTGGGATGAGAGAGTGACTATAAAGTATCCATAGTTTTTGATTTTTTCTTATGCAATTTTGTAGGTACAGGTCAAATTTATTATCCACTATCATCCCTAATAATTTGCTATGAGAAGTGACTTCGTTGGTTGTATTATCAAGAGAGAGGACTTTAAATTTTATATTTTTCATGGAAGAGGGATCTGGGGAAAAAGCTGTTTTGGAGGAGGGGCATAAGTTGAGTTTCAAAGCCAAGCTTCAATTGCTGTTAAAGTTTCTTGAATAATATTTTGGAGGTGTCCCACATTGTCAGATGCACATATGAGTGAGGAGTCATCTGCATACTGTATTAGGGAGGCCTGCTGGGTGGATGTGTGGAGTGGAGGCTGTTGGTGACAATGTTAAAGAGGGTGTGACCAAGGATATAGCCTTTTGATAAACCAGTGATGAGTGAGAGGTGTGGAGAGAAGGCGATCTGCCATTTTACTGACAATAGAAAGGTGGGCTGACAGATCTAATGAGGACATTTGAAGTAGAAGTTTGTTGTGATAAACAGTCAAAGGCTTTAGGCAAGCCTAGAAATAAGGAGGAACTAAGCTGCTGTTATGTCTAGCTTTATTAGAAAGTGGCTATATAGCTGTAAAGTGCAGTGTTGATATTATGGGAAGGACGGAAGCCATGTTGTGTGGGGGATACAAGTTGTTCCTTTAGGACATAGCTTAGCAATTGTAAGTATTTTTGAGAGGGAGGATAAGATTGCCATCGGTCTAAAGTTAGTAATATCTGTTGGTGAATTTCAATCTTTGTGCAAAAGAATAATGTGTGACTTTTTTTCAGACTGAGGGAATGTAGGATTCCTTGACTGACCTATTTATAAGGACTGAGACAGGATAGGCAATGTTGTCTGGCTTCTGTTTTGAGATACTGTCTTGGAAGGTCATCAGCTGAAGTACATGGTTTGAGTAGTCTTATATAGGATGTGGGTGCAGCTGGATGTGGTGATACATGGCTGTTGGACAGGGCTGGGACTAAATGTTGGTGAATCCTTAGAGATGCAATGCTATGTATGAAGAGTTGAATTGTATTGCAGTTTCGAATAATGAGTTATTCTGGTTGAATTCTTGGATGAGAGGCAAGATTTCTTTAATGCCTGCCCAGAATTGTTTAGGTTTATTATCATTCTGAAAGCTATAATAACTTTTTTCTCCTTATTTATTTGCATTTTAGTACGATTGCAGAAGTTTTCAAGCTATTGTGGTGTTTTGTATTTTTGCTATTGTTTCCATGCTTTTTCTTTATCCTGCTTTAGCACTCTACTATTTTTGGATAGCCAAATTGCATTACTTGTTTTTAGTCTCTTCCTTCTAGGAGGTACATGCCTGTTTAGGATATTCAGAAACGCATTGAATTCATTTACAGCATCCTCTAAGTTGAGGATTTTTAGTACATTACAGGTAATAGATGATAGGGTAGTAGTGAACGTTTCTGGGTTAAACTTGGAAAGGTTGCATGTTTAAGTGGATTTGTGCATGATGTCTGGTTGTATAGACTGTGAGATGATCACTAAAAGAATTTGACATTGTACTTGAGAGGTGGTGTACTTGTTAGGGTCCGATAATAGTATCTAGTCTAATAAGGAATTCGATGTTCTGCTATATTGTGCGGGGCTATTGGTTGTGTAAAACCATACAAGTTCATGACAGATGTAGGGGAGATAGAGTTTGTCTGACATTCACATCATCTAGTAGTATTTTTTTCTTGTAGAATACTAAAATATCTTCCAGTATAGCTGTATTGTTTGCATAAGGGATGTAAAGGACAGTAATAACATATTTGTCTACATTTGTTTATTTTTAGGAAAGTGAGATTATCTGCTGAACTGAATTTTGGTATTGGTTTGTTGTATGGAAGAAATGTGGTAGTTGGCAAATACTAAAGTAATACCGACATCTTTCCACTTTATACAGTCATTATGGATAATAATATACCTGGGCGGTATAATTTCAGAGTTGTTTATGTTGGGTTTAAACCAAGTTTCAGTTACAGCAAGAATATCAGGCTTATGTTGTGTAATCCAGGCATGTAGGTAGAACATTTCTTGCAGCAAAATTAATTACTGGGGTTGGGGGTTAACCGTTGTTAGGTTAGAGTAGTGTGTGGAAGTGAATTGTCTTGAGGTAGGGCCAGGCTTTGGGTGAATGTCTCCACCTAGTAGGAATATAACATTTTTGTGTACTTCCATTACTTCCATGTCATTCATATAATAACTTTGGATGTTGATTTGTTTTATCCACACTATTTAATTTGTAGATTTTAATTTCATTCCATAGTGCTCTGTTTCTTCAACTATCTATTTTTGTCCATTGTCCAGCAACTGACATGCACTCAAAAATGTGTCCACATATTAATCCAATATACTATTCTTCTCATCCATTTTCTTTTTTTATTTCAACTCTGCCATTCATAAATAACTTTTCTCAATAGGTCTTTAGTGCACGCACACACACCCACACCTCCAAAACCTACAAATCCTTTATCATTCCTTTCATCTGCTATGAATCCCCCAACACATCCGGGATGTGCCATCTTTATTCTTTCTTTCTATAGCCCTTTTGGTCTGTAATGTTTTGCACCACCCTGTTGGTATGTAGTCCAATGTTGCATCTGAAACCAACACAAATATGATGTCAAGTAATTCCACCAATTGGTTTCAGTATCTAGAATGCTTTCCTTATTTCATTCTTATCCCTCATCTCATCCACCCTGTGACAAAGGGAAATGCTGCCAGCCTAGCTAGCTGGAATTTTCTAAATAATCCTATGTCATTTGTGAATATCAACATGATTCATATGCTTGTATTACAAATGTATTAGAACTCTATATTGTCTGTATATCAACTGCTAGTACAGACATGTGTGTTGAAATGGTTTTGTAAAGTATCCACAATGTACCCTACTGGAAAAGAACAGCAATGTATATACACTATTGTAACTGTGTAAATGTAGGTATTTTAACAGTGAAAATGGAACATAGAAGGTTAACTTGCAAAACTTCAGAAAAATAGTTGAAATTTAATCATGTTACCAGTGTGCCATAAAAGACAGTTTCAATGCAACAAGGAGACAGGATGCCAGAAACTAAGGAGCCTTCTGCCTTGTCTTGTAATTGTTTTTATTGTTTTATGTATTCCAGCAGCTGCAAAGATCTGAGGGCTATTTATTTTTCACATGTAGATGCTAAAGGCTGGCAATTTCTAGCAATGGGGGTTTAGTTGCCAGTTTCTAGCAATGGGGGTTTAGCTTGGGAACTAAAGTCAGATGACAAGGTGATGTCATCCTGCAAGCTAACCCAGCAGTAATATTTGCGATATTAATTTAAGAACTCTATGAGAGAGCAACTGAGCATTTTGTATTGTCTTTGACCTGACATCATCAGGTGGAAGACCCACTTACCATATCTGTCTTGCCTGGCTCTGTTAGTAAGTTAATGAGGGTGCAGTCATTTCTCTTAAATACAGACAGGAATATAATGAAGTATAGCTTGGATGTTTGTTTTCTTTCTTTGATACTGTCCTGCAATGTTGTTTTAAGTATTTCCTGTGATTTTGAACTCTGATGTGACTGTGTTTATTTACTGAGTATTTTCTTGCTCTATTATTAAATATATTTAAACCTATCATTGTGGCTGATATTTGCGAGACATATTTAAGTTCTGGGAGTACTTGCATATTTATTTGGTGACACTGTGGGCCACTACTAATAGCCTTGCTCTTGGTCAAACTACTGTTTGGATTAATAGTAAAATTGGACACCCCTTTGTTAAGGGCCTTAAAGTGGCTGATAGAGAGTTGGCTGCTGACAGTAATAACTACCTTATAGTCTGGGTGAAAGGGGCATAGCTAGTAAACCTGTGCCAACCTTTACCAGGTATGTGTGTTTGTATATAAATCAAATCTCAGAGTCTGGGTGTGTCAGCTACTTGGACAGGGACACAAAGCACTGGTTGGACAGAGGGTGCTGGAGGTCTTGGCTTGGCCACTCAGCTGAGATCTCAACTCTATGGCTGTGCCAATGGGGAGTCTTATTGGGGATCTGGATAAACCACCCCCAGACTGACTGTGGTCTCTGTGTGGGACATTGCACTTGATGCAGAGAGCTGTATCTGTAAATACTGTGTGTTTGTAACTTGTCATCCTCCCAATGTGTACATCCCCCACTGTTGCCAGTGGTGAGGATTGAGGCTGCTTGATTACTGAGAATACTGTGAAAATGTATATATTTTAACACACCCTTTGAAGTTTTTAATATGTAATCAACACCCCTTTTCATTTTATACCTTTGGGGGTCCTCCATACCATCCCCATTAACAGTTCTCTGCATGAACCAGGTGTTCTAGGGTGTAGTTTATTTTCCTTTTCTTCCAGCACCTAAAACACTTTTTTCATTTATCTTATCAGTGTGATGGCTTCTTTTTAATGTAATATTTAGGTCCTCTTAGATTTTTTAGATGACTTTCACCTTTTCTTGGTCCTCTCCAAGTGTGACAGATTTTATATTCCTTTACTCCACTAGATTTATTTTAATGTCTCTACATTGTCAGTGCTCTCTATTCTCACTAACCTAGCCTTTTCCCAATCAGTTACTGGTTTCACAGCTATCTTACTGGCTGCCAGTCATCAGTTGTCTGGCATAATGACCTATCTCCTTGAGTTCCTGTAACACTGTGTTCCCCAAGGCTCCATCCTTGGTCCCCTATTATTCTCACTCTTCATCAATGATCTATTCGCAGCCACCAAGCATGCGTCTCTTGCACAGTATGGGGATGACTCCACCCTCATCTGCTCAGTCCTAACTATACCTGAACTTCACAAGATCACACAGGAAACCTTTTAATCTGTAGAAAGCTGGCTATCTAATGCTCACTTATTACTTAACCCGAGCAAGACTAAACTGCTCATCTTCCAACCCACTAAATTTAACCTAATTATCCCCCACTTTAATATCCTAGCCAAATACAATACTGTCACTTCCCTAGCAGAACACACCAAACTACTTGGTGTTGAGATTGTAATATCTGAGATTCAGTCACCTTTCTCTTACCATAAAAAGGTTCACAAAAAAAACTCTGTGCATTGTACAGAAACAAGCAATTCCTCATCAAGACAGCCAGATTTTCTGCTGCCAGTTCCCACCTAATCTTCACTTTACTCTATGCCTCTCCTATACTTGCCTATCTTAGACAAGCAGACCTAAACAAGCTCGAGGCTTGCTACAATAAAATTGCTAAGTTTGCCACTGGTGCATCTTATCACAGCCACAACTGTATCTCACTTAGAGAACTTGACTGGCTTGAACTCCCTCAAGTTCTTCACCTGAATCAACTCTCTTGCCCATAAGTCAGTAAACTATCCTTTTAAAGTCCCATCCCTTCAAAACCTTCTCCAGCCCTACCGCTCCACTAGACCACTATGCTCCAGCAGCAAAAGTCTACTTCTAGTGACCAAACCCAAGAGCTCAGTGGGAGAAGCACTATTCTCCTGCATCATATCAAGATTATGGAACAATCCCCCCTCCCTCATAACCACACTACCTTCTTGGAATCACTTCAAGAATGCACTAAAAACTCAAAAGTCTCTGGTTATGCCCATGCACCAATCCCGACTAATAACCCTCCTTTTTATCTCCCCTTCCTCTCCCCTCCCCTAGTCACCCTGCGTCAAACTGTCTGATCATTGCATTCCTTCCTCTGCAGGCTCTGACTCACTCTTTGCCCTCCCCTTCTCTCCTCACTCGATCTCTCAGACCTGTTATAACATGCTTAACTACCTCATTTCACCTCAACTCCAAATACATATCCAACTGACTTATGACTGGTGTCCTTTCACTACCATGTATACTACTCCCTCAGTCTCCTCTCTTACTCCTCTATCTTCCCCTTCCATCCCATTAGCCCTTCTTGCTTGTTCCACCTTCATGTGGAGCATCTGCTTAATATCTATTTGAGTTTAGTGCAATATTTGTATATAAGATTTAGGTATATGAGTTTAGAACAGTATCCGTTTGACCTTAGTACTATCTGTATATACATCCTACCTTTATTTCCAGCCTTTAGCTAGATATTGGTATATCTGTTCATTACTATGTTTCATATTGTATGTATAGCTAATGTTTGCTGCAGTATGTATTATTTGCTATTGTATGTATATTCAATTGTTCTTAATGTACTCTGCTGCTCATTTATTGTTCTGTGGAGCTTTTCTCCCCAGGCCTCCGCTGAAAAAGGACCTGTGTCCAGTTGGAATTTCCCGGTAAACAAATCTAAGTAAATAAATAATAAATAATTACTTCTGTTTCCCCTATTAAGTTTTCAGTTCTCACGTCTTTCTTTATAGTCTTAACTTCCATTTAACTTTTTCCTTTCTAGACATAATTTAATCTTTTGAATTACCTAATCTTGAGCTATTCTTTGTTTCCTTTTGTAGCCTGATCTAGCATACATATCTTTTCTTGCCCTTTCACTGATGCTATCAGATGCCTGCCAAGAAGGGTGACTTCCTACCTTTCCACTAATCTGCTGTTCCTTTTCTTGTCCTAGATGGTCTTGAAAGACTAGCCTTCTTGATAAAAACGACAACAAGTCTTCTAAATATGCTTATTCACCTTGTTTAGCTCTCCAAGAAAATTTCTTTCAGGATGTCCCATCGATGTTGTGGATGGGTGTATATTGCTTTTCCAAGGATCATAATTCTGAGCCCTATACCACCATAAAAAAATGTGATCAATAAGACTTTGTTAAATTTGTTCCTCCTGTTATCACCATCTGTCATTACTGTAAAACCACTAAAACACTGAAAGCTGCTTGTAAAAAAAATGTTCTGAATAGTTAGTAGCACATCTAAACTATATTAGTAATACACTTGGACAAACTGTACGTTAGAACTGTAGAATTAAGGCTACAATGCCTTCCACACATTCAGACCTCAGAACCAAAGGTAGAGGGATATCTATTTTCATTAAAGCAAAGTACACCTCGATACTGGTAAAACAGTATGACTCTCTCAAACTACTTCATGTCCAGTTAACTCTAGGCAAAATATCCTACCACATCATTGCTAGTTATAGGTCCCCCACCATGAACCGAGAAAAGCACATTGCCTACCTGGGCTTACTGGAAACACTTTCCATACAGCCCAACACCTTAGTCATGGGTGTTTTTCAACTATCCTTCCATCAGCTGGGTGACTTATAAGTGCCAACAGACTTGGAGAGTTTCCTGGACTTTAATTCAAATGCTCTGGAGCAGATAGTCTGAACACCCACAAGGGGATCAAATGTCCTAGACACGGTACTCATCAACATGGGGAGTCACTGCACTCCCCCCGCCCCCTCCCAGTGCGCCTTCTGTCAGACCATAAAACTATCCCATTTTAACTAACAATTGGACCTGACACCCCTACAGGAGAAAATAAAAACTTAAGAAATTTTCCAAAGATAACTTCAGACTACTAAACAATGGTATAAAATGTTTTATACCCCCAACACACTCCTGTGCAGAGGTGTACTAAAATGCACTGTACAGACACTTAAGCAGCTGTATAGACTCTGTACCTGACTGGATCAAAACCAAGTCCTCCTAAAAAAAAAAAGCAAGCCAACCTCCAGTATAAACAGGTTTTACAACAAGAGGAAGAAACTGATGTCTAAGAATAAGAGGGAACTAACTTGGTAGAAGAAGAATTCCCTCCTCTGGTTGAACAAGTAAATCAGAAATCTCATGAAATCCTCTAAAGCTAAATACAAAGCTAAAATAGCATCCTTGGCTATTTTAGTTTCATAAGACATTCTTTAATTTCATCTAAAACCTGAAAGTGAAAGCCCAGCTTTGTGCAGAACTGGTAGTAGATGGGTACCACTTGCACTGCACCAGAGGAAATTGCCAACCTACAGATTTGGTGCATACCTTACCCCCCTGGCCCCACCTGTCATACCCAAAACATACTAGAAACCAGTCCTCTGCCTCATATCTCTAGAGATCCAATCTTATATGTGCTCTTCAAGGCCAAAAACATTGCCTCAATGCGACCAGATAACATCACAGGATGCTTATTAAGCAATCTAAAAACAGGACCTAGCAGACCCACTTATTGATATCTTTATCCATAGCTTAAGATCTGGATTTGTTGCAGAGGAGTGGAGAACCACAACAGTTATCCCCTTGCATAAAGGGGGGAGGGGGCATCAACAGACTCTGAGAACTATAGACCAATAAGTCTAACCAGTCTCATCTGCAATAACACATGGAAAGAATCACGATGGACCATATCAGTTAGACTATAGGCAACCTTCAAACTCTAGTCCCAACCCAATTTGGCTTTAAGTGTAAATCATGCTTATTATACCTGTTGAACTTTGAAAAAGTCACCAAAGCCCTAGGTGAACATAAAAACAAAAAAAAAACGCTATTTTAACAAAAGTAGTCTCAACAAGTAAAGAAAATGCAGGAACAAAGATGTATTGAAGATTAACATAAAAACAAAAAATGCTATTTTACCAAAAGTAGTCTCAACAAGTAAAGAAAATGCAGTAACAGATGTGTTGAAGATGAACATAAAAACAAAAAACACTATTTTACCAAAAGTTGTCTCAACAAGTAAAGAAAATGCAGGAACAAAGATGAATGCAGTTTACTTAAATCTGTTGGTTACTTGGAAAGTACCACTGACTTCCTTGAGTTTGAGCTGAAAGTGTCATCTAGAACTACTGATTTTCTGGATGTAAGGTTGACCTTGGATGCCACAAATGGAATAGACACCAGCATTTTCAGAAAACCCACATGGCACAGTCATACGTTACATCAAACGAGCATGCACCCAAGGAACATCTTTCACAACCTAGTCAAGAACCAGGTAACGCGAGTGTCCAAATTGTGCACATGCACTATTTAGGTGAATGAACAGAAGAAATTAATCTCTGATTTCACTAAAAGAGGTTACAAAAGAAACAAAGTGCATATGAAAGGTGATGAAATAATGGACTTAAGGGAGAGTAGAGGACATCCCTACTACTCCCAAGATTCAAATAGTGCAATAACTGTGCCTAGACAACGAACTAATCATTTGAGATGTACTTTAACCTACAGCTCCGATAATGCCTGTGTAAGTGGGATAATCAAGAAATATTGGCCGATTTCTGACTTCCGATACAAGAATCAGGAACATAGAGGGTGATTTCCCCCCAGTTTCTCTTACAAGAACAGAAAAAAATTAAAAAGGCTGTTATGTCAGAATGATTGTTTTGGTAGTGAACAAAATCCGAGTGATGCATCTGAAGCACAAAAAGGGACATGAAGATGTGTTTTTTGCAAGTCTTGTCCACACATTTATAACAAAAATATTTTGTACATCCAGTTACTGGATTCAAATACTATTTCCATGGAAGAGCTACTTGTAAGAGTGCCAACATTGTTTACATAGCCACTTGCATGTCCTCACCAGCCTACTATGTAGGCAAAACCAATAGACCTTTTAGAGAATTAATTCTGACACTTATCTGACATTTGTAACAGTGTTGAGACCAATGCCTTATATGAGCATATTAAAAACAGCAAAACACATGGTTTCATTTTATGACCATAAGTATGCTAAGAGAGAATTTGAGAAGGGGTGATATACATCACAACACTGCACTACAAGAAACTAAATGGATTATGGAACTCGGAGTCAATTGCCAACCTGGTCTAAATGGTGTTATCCCCATTAACCTCATTTTAAAAGCAAGAGGCCTTGTCAAGAAATACAATTGATCTAATGTAACATGCTGATTGCATTATGGACTTGAGCATATTCGGGCTATACATTATGTTGTCTTACTTTCTTTCACTTCATATAAGGAGAAGATGTTTTTGACCACACTTGATTGGTTACTTTGGTCTTGCAATTATTAATAGATATTACCTTATTTACATTTGAAGATATTTTTCTTGGTTAGCTGGTTGCAACGGTCACTGTGCAGAGTCACTTGATCAGAAAAACAGAGTTCTACTAAGCAACAGAGCTACTTTACTGATAGAAAAGAAAAATCATGCTATTGTTCAGGGAGGCCTGCATCTAAGTCAGCGTGGGCATTGTATTTTGCTCCTTAGTTTTCTTTTGCTTCTACTGGGTGTTTTTACTGGCTCTTTTCCTCAGATGAATATTAATAGTCAAGGTCTAATTTCTATTGGAAGACAAGCTTCCTGACTATGAGTAGTCATGACTTGGTTCCTTTTGGTGAAAAAGCTTCCTGATTAAAGATGTTTGTTCTCTTTGTTATGCTAAATAGCTGGTTCAGTATGACTATTTCATTGGACCAGCTTGCTCCTGTTTACTGTTGATTGGTTCTACTGTGATTCTGAATGAACTTGAGACTGGCATGCTCCTGATTTGAAGAAATAGTTTCTGATAGTCTTTCATTGGTCACCTTGATACGCTAAATGGTTGATTCAGTTTGGGAAGCTCATTGATCCAGCTTGTTCCTGATTCTTGATGACTGGCTACTACTTATTTTATAAGAACATGTGTTGGTTAATGTATGCAGATCTGAAGAAGGTTTTTACTGAAAGCACTTATCCACCCTAGAATTTTGTTTTATGCTACTTTTTATTGTCCATATTAAAGAATTTGGTTTTTAATGTGACATGTTCGTCTCACGACAGCCTTGGTGGTATGTCTCATCTTTGTTCCTGCAAAGCCCTAGATGAAAGTAAGACAAGTGCATACCACCTATCTTGACCTGACCATGGCTTTTGACACAATCTCCCACTTGGGTATCATTGAAAAACTTTCTATTAAGGATTCAAATGGAGAGAAAATTCAGCAAGTAAAAGAGAGTAGTATTGCTGGAAACAAAGTCATCCTCAATTCCTGCTAAGTGAAAGATTTAGTGTAGAAAGTCTAACACAGGTTATATCACAACATGATGGAGCAACAAGTCCTCAAAGTAAGGAGAAACAGAAGGAGCAGGCAAAATCTGAAGAAGAAATATGGACATAGGAAATAAAGAGATTTAATATGGTGCAATAGTTATTCAAAAGAGAAAACAAAACTAATCAATACAAAAAGAGCAGCACCAAAGATATTTGAAGAGAAATACAGGCAAAGGCATCTGGGCATGGAAAATGTTTCAATACAAAAATAGGGAAACAGAGGAAAAGCAGAAAAGAGGATTAGTAATGGAGAAGTTAAAGAAACAGTAGCTTAAGTTTATGGATTACCTGCGAAGTCAAGGATTTAGTGTAGAAAATCTAACTCTGATAACATCACAGCAGGATAGAGCAATGTATCCCCAAATTAAGGATAAACCAGTGCAGCAGGAAACATCTGGTAAGTTGCCATATGAAGAGACTTTGGAACCTTCCATAGGAAACCAGTGCAAACATTCAGTTAGATTTGCACAGGAAGGGAAGGAATAGGAAACTGTGGCAACTCTGACACAGTCAGCAGTGGAGTGATAGGCCAGTGAGTTCCCATATGAAAGAGCAACAGATGACACAGGAAGATGCTCACAGGAAATGGAGAACAAAGAATGTGCCATCAGTTTAGAAGAAAATGATCAAAGAGAAGAGTTAGTATATCTGTCCATTTCTATTAAATCAAGTAAGGTCAATAAAAGAAAGACTACAGAACGTCAATAAAAACCCAAAACTTAGAAGCTTGATAAAAAAAATGAGCACAGTAATTAGGACTGCTCTTAGAGACTCACGTGATATAACAGAAGTAAATAGTTTATATTACTGTGCAGCTAAATTAATAAGTCTTACCTCAAAAACCTAGGAAAGTAAGGGAAAGGAAGGAGAAAAAATCGAATGCCATCATGGAAGTATCAAATAGATAAAACTATAAAGCACTTAAGCAGTGTCACTGTTAGAGTATAGAAGACAGAACAGATCAACAAAAATACTCGGATAGAAGTGATAAAAGCAATGTATAGTATCAGAACAGATCAGGATCCATCATGCACTATCACAAATAATAAACTGAAAATATCAGCAGAGGCAGAAAAACTATATGCAGATAAATATAAAGGAAAAAAATACAAAATAAGCAATTTATTGATGACCCAAAAAGTTTTATAGAGAAATGGGAAACAAAGCAAAAGTAATTGAAACACCACCAAAAACAGAAGAAATAGATACATTTTGGAGAAATATCTATGTAGATCTTATGGGACAAGTGAGAATGGAAATCAAACCATAAGTAGGTAAAACTCAGGCAGCAATTGATTATGCCAAAAAAAAAAAAACAAAAGAATATAAGGTGAAGGATCAGATGAGAAGGCAAGACGTGGAAAATGCATAAATATAGTTGCTATTATAGAAAACTCTTGGAAAAAACTCTTGGAAAAACCTCATGTTGATCAGGATCAAAAGCAGGAATGGTTAAGGAGAGTTGAATTTAAACCAAAAGACGAAAGGTTAATATTGGCAGTCCTGGATAGTGGACCAAGTTGGTTTACAAAGTCTATTGAACACGTGGGAGAAAGACACATGTAGGTTTTGTAAAACAGAATTGGAAATAGTCATGCATCTTGTTGCTGGTTGTGATGTACTAATGGCAGAAGGATTGTATACTGAAAGGCATAATAACGTGGTAAGATTGTTGCATTGGGGATTGTACAGACATTATAATACTGAAATAGCTGAAGACCACTGGAAACATGAGCTACAAAGAATTATAGAAAATGATGAAGTTTATCTCACAAAGCATCACCCAATACCAACAGTTCAGAAAACAGATGTGTGAAAACCAGATATAGTAGTCCGTGAAAAGAAAAGTAGGGTTGGTAACTGAAATTGCTGCACCCAGTGACCACAGTGTCTTGTGTACAGAGAGACACAAAGTCATAAAATACCAGGATTTGCAGGCAGAAATAAAGGCAGTGTGAAATAAGTCTACCCAGATAGATCCAATAGTAGGAGCAATGGGTCTTATAAAAAAGAATTTACAATTGCACTTGTATGTTACTGATGCATGTAACTCCATACAAATTGTAGGAGGAGTCTTTATTGGGCACATTACAGTTGCTGTGAAGAGCACTTCTGGCTAATATCAAAGATGGAAACGATACTAATTTCATGAACTTTAATCATAACTTGATTAAGAATGGACCCCAATCTTGTCATGGTATTAGAAACCGAAAAGACTTGGAGAAATTAAAATTAGGGATTAACCCTTACATCACTAGATGGGTAGTCAGTTGGATCACTGATATAACACATACTGTCAAAGTTGGTGACTCCACCTCTACCAGTAAACCCGTCACCAGGGAATAAAACAAGGTTCTTTGTTGGGTTCATTACTGTTCAGAATCTTCTTTTCAGAAGTCCAGGCTAAATTAGACTGCCTTTGGGTTATCAAATTAATTGATTGCAAAGTCCTCCAGTGATATTAACATACTACAGGAAGAACACAGACAAATGACTGGTGCCAAAGCCACGGTCTAAAACGAAATGCAAAAAAGTGCATTATTATTCTCTTTTGCAAAGTAGAATTCTCCACTAGCTACAGTATTGACAACACCTACTAAGCTCAAACCTAGTGGTGTGAGGCCTAGGAACTCAGGTAGGTAGCAATCTGAACTTTGACCACCAAGTTTCCTCTGGAGCAGGGAAAGCATTCTACGTTGGCCACTTCATAAGTAAGGGCATTGCATCCAGGTCTAAGGATGTTATAGCCTCACTGTACTTAGCCCTCATCTAAACACTAACAGAGTACAATGCTTCCTTTTGCATGTACCTCAACTGACACCTGCAGCAGCTGGAGAGACCATAGAAGTTCCTCACCAAGAAAATACTGGGCCTCCATACCATGATGTGCATGGAGAGAGTAAAAGCTCTGTCACTGTCTGCATCATATAGGCTGCTGAGATGAGACCTGTGCCTGGCCTAGAGGGCAGTCTCTGACCCTGCCCTGATATGCTTCACGTACACAAATCTAATGGCACAAGAGTTGTTCACTCTAGGGATTTTGAACAAGCCTGTGACATTAACAGAACATGCCAGAGAGACAAATATGTCTCCCAGAGAATGCTATTCCTCCAGAACAAACTTTCAATTCATGTGAAGCAGAGCTTCTCGCTGTCCTATTCAAGCGCAACCTGGACAAATAGATGGGAGGCCTCAAATTCCCCCCGGGTCTGGCACCCATATCCCTCATGCAGGGGGAGTCTGTGTTGTCCATAGATTAGCTCTGCAAAATGTTTGTTTGTTTCTTTCTTTCTTTCGGCTTTTCCCAGTTAGGGGTCACCACAGCAGAACTCCAGTCAGCTAATTATTGGCAGTAGGTTTTGACGTGCTGGCTTGCCAGGCCTAACGCACATCCTTCAACGAAGGAACGCCCATTCACGCATGTCGCCACACAGAAGACGCTCAAACTGAGAATCGAACGGGCAATGTCTAACTGTAAGGCGACAATGCTACTGCAGCACCACCACCGCAGTATATAGACTAGCTCTGCAAAATACATTCCCTTAATTCAGATGGGGCAACTTGGGATTAACATGGCTAGGTTTGTAAGGGCACTAGGGCCAATAACCTGATAACCTGCTAGGAACCTATACTGTAAATACGTGGACTGATTTCTGGAACATTTCTTCCAATCATAGTTGCATATTTATTCTGTCAATCTAAAATGTGAACTATTATTCAGAGGCTTCTGGTCAGAACAGACCAAGCCCATTCCTTTGTTTCCGAACAAAACTGCATTATAAACTTACCTAACTTGCAACATTACATACTTTGCTGTAGACATTTCTGGTTTCAAATACAGAAAGACATTTTGCCAGCTGTAATGTCTGAAATAATTCTGCTAGAGAAAATCTGTCCTAACACTTGGACTTCTATTCAAGTATGAAAACTAATGCTATTTTATTGTAGCTTCCCTATGTTTGCAAAAAAAGATAATAATTGGCAACACAATTTACAGGGTTATAAAACATCACATAATTTACAAACCAGATGTGAACTTTGATCAATAAAAGTACAAACAACAATAGAGTAATAACCTAATATAGTGTCATATTTTGCTATCGTAAAGTTATGAATCAGTCAAGGGGTGTGTCTATATAAGATCAATAAAATTTCTGAAAAGAACAATCTTGTGTCCTTAACATGGTATCAGCTTCTTCGTATATAGTCTGGATATGTCTGTCTAAATATGAAGTACACCTGGAATTTATTCTAATTGATCTAAACACTACAGCTTTAGGAAAAGGGAACATTTTTCATTTAATAATCTCACTAAAGTTACATAATGGTCTACATTTTTCATGACTTGATGGGTCTTAATTAGTAGTTGCATGGCATAAGACTTATTGTGTTCAGCAAAAAAGGCTTCCTTCTGTAGTGTCCAATCCCTTAAGCCTGCCAAAGAGGCTTTTGGTGACTGCTATACTGAACCCATATACCCTGTAATCAGTGCTGATTATTGAAAAAGCTACACTACTTTTGTAGTGCTTGAAGCGCAGTGATTACTCTCCGATATCCTGAAAAAGGCAAACCAGTTAAGTGCTTATATACAGCAAGACCTGATCTTAACAAATGTTAAATACCCCCTGTTTCACTTAAGATTAGGTATTGAGCTAGACAGCTAAATCTGGAAGCACTGACCAGCAAACGGTGGTAGTAAAAAAAAATAATAATATTTTTTCTATGTGCAATCTGTGCCAGTAATGTATCCCTGACTTTCTATTACATTAGAGTGTATGTTACTGCCATTCTGTCAGTGCTTATTAAGAACTTTGTGGCTTAGAAAGCTGGCAAAATACTTGGCACTTTTTTCTGTAAACACATATATGGAGCAGATAATGTTCCATGCACTACAAAGAATTAGGTCTCTGATCGTGGTCTTTTCTGTGTTCTCAACATGGATGCTGAGATTTTCCTCTTGAGCATCGCTCTCAAGATGGATTTCTTGGCATTCAATCCTTTAATTCATAATTAGCCAGCTATAATCAATGAACTTCACATAATCCTGTAAGTTGTCTTTTCAGCTATAAAGGAAAGCCTGAACATTATCTTTGCTCTTCATTCCTAGACTGAATTTACTTGGCACAAACGCTGGCTGAAGAAAATGTACAAAGATTCTAATAACATTACCCATCATGCTTAAAGTTTGTATCCTCCTGAAGGGCATCATAAAACCATTCAAGACTTAATTGGGAATAAATAAAAATAGGTTTTTAACATTACTAACTATAAAAGTATATATACTTGTGAACAATCCCAGACTTTATGCATCATTGTGTCTTCCTTAGTGCCACATCCTTTGCATACTATGTTGACCTACCTTACAGTAGCTCTTAAGGAGTTCACGATCCAATATCTCTGATATACAAATAATGTCATTTTTTATAAACCAACAAGATATTTCTCAGATATTAAGCCTTCAGAATAAAGTTGTATTTTCCCTCGAATTTGCAACTGCAGTGATGAAATCCATGAACCTGTTTGATCTTTGCAGGTGCTCCATAAGCAGTTGTGACAATATCTTGTATAAAGTAGATGTTTTAAAGGCCTTTCTCAGTGGTTCTTAGATTTTGAAGGATCTAGTCCTGCTGTTTAATGTACTTAATGGAAAGAGACCTGCTAGTTAAAAATCTAAGTAGGTAGATATTTTCAGAAGAAGGTTTTATCCACTTTCCAGCACCTTTGCAAGTTCTCAGAACTATCCAATGTCCTCTGATTATGAACTGCTGTGGTAAGATCTGACAGCCACCTTATCCCTTTATTTTTCATCAGATGTCAGTGTAATATCTGCAACATTTAAAATGGGGTTTCTTCCACAACAGTATAACCAAATGCCATACATCTTTCCAGGGAATTATTCTAGATAGTTCCTTAAAGATTTTGAGTTTGGCCTAAAAATGCCCATTTTTCAACATCCTTGGCAGCTAAACTGGGTATCAGCTCAAATCCCATGAGAAGAAGGAATTGAGAATCATTCCCTCTAATTGTGCCAAGATGGGGAGGTGATGATGACAGACTGAAAAATGTTGAGACAATGCAATGGCTCTAGTATATGTTTTCCATGCAGGAATTTCTAATCCTAGCATACTTGGAGGACATACACTGCATACCTTCTCATGAATTTTCTTACACAATAGTTATTTTGTTTTAATGGAGAGGAATATACCTGAATAGATAGAAGAGGAGTCACAAGCATTTTAATAACTACAGTCTGTCCTGTCAAACTTGTGTAGAATCTTCTCCACGAACCCAAACATATGAATACCTTATCCCAAACAGTAGATAGATTTATATCTATCATTGCACCTGTCTTGATATAAGAAAATCCCTATGACTGTGTTTTTTAGTTTTTTTTGCGCCCTTGGAAATGGTGAGTCTATGCTTTGTTACTGCAGTAAACTCCTCTTTGTTGGCTCAAACAAAATTCTGTTTTAGATGCATTTATTTTTATACCAGACATGTTTCTGAAATGTTGAGCACAACCAAAGATCAAGTCTAACTCAGTAATAGGATTGTGTAGTTAAGCAACACAATCATTGGCAAATGAGTGCCTTAGATTTTACTGCATGGGTTGCACATACTGTTAGTCCAGGTTCAGTGGCTAAAGAAATATAACGGGTGACAAATGGAAACTTTGATGCACCCCCCCCCCCATACAAAGATAAAAAATTGGATAAGATGTTTGTTTAAAACTTGAGCGGAGCATGAATAACAGAACACTTAGATCACCTTAAGAAAATCCTTCAGCAGGCCCATATGCCTAAGGGATACCCAAAGGTAGTCTCAGTCTGTGGATTTGAATACTTTAAATTCTATAAATACTGTGACTGCCAGGTCTTTATCATTACATAGTCACTGCATACAAGTTTGTAAAGTTTGTGAATGGTTAGCACTGTTATGATGAACCCAGTATGGGTATTGGAAATCATGTCTAGGAAGAATTTGTAGAATCTGAGAATAGATTTTCACGTTTACAATAAAGACACTTTTGTGATCATTTGTCACTATTGTCTTCTCTCAGCCTGGCTTGTCAAAATTATAATCATGGACTCCTTGTGGAAAAAGGCTCAACTCTGACATCCTGTTGGAATGTCCTATATAACTGTAGTAGGCCAGGAACCAGAAGGCCATTCAATGCCATGCCATATAAAGTTTGGCATTATGGCCATTGACTCCTGAGGTTTTGCCCTTTGGCAGTTCAGTTATTGCTGACCAAACTTCCTTGATTTGGATTGGTGCTACAAGACTTGCTTATTGATCATCTTTTACCTGGAAGGGCAATAAACCCCCCAGAAATGCTTAAAACATTATCCTATATCAGGCTTGACAGACTAGTGGGTATAGAGCTCATAATAGAAATTGGAAGGCCCCTTTAATTTCCTGGAAAGCAGTTTGCATTGGATGTTCATGTCTCCCTCTAATCCCCTAAATCACAGAGGCTTTCCATCAGTTTTTTTTTTTTTTTTTTATCTTAGTCAAAACATGTTCACTGGCCTATTTCTCTCTGCCTACCCTAGTTACTGATCTATATTGATAGCCAAAACAGAAAGCCTGTCTCTATGTTCATCTGTCTGTGTAGAAGTTTATAATGAGCCATAGACTGATTTTTCCAAAACTTAGTATTTTTAAATCTTTCCCACACTTGATGCACATCTGCTTCCAAATACATGATCTTATGCTCATATTTCTGATTTAAAGTGGCTTTTACACACTGCTTTCAAATCTCACTTTAATGATCCCCACCATACAAAACTGGGGCAGTACTGGTAGGTTTTATTTCTAAATTGCAGTCATATGCTGAATCCTCTCTTTAATATCCTTATCTTTAGGGATCTTGGGATCCAGCCTCCATGGTCTCTGAGCTTGCAATGATTCAGTCTGCATGCCGATGAGCAGTGCCTCATGGTCTGTATTGGGATTTGAAATGGTCGGTCTGGAACTGATAGTATTTACTAAGTTTATCGAGGTTTAACCTATAGAACAATTTACTGCCTGAGAGTTATATCTATCCATAACAGAGTCTGGAGTCATGTTAAATAACCAAATTTTATTTTACCTGTGAGTGCCAAGGTTCCCAGTTGTAATGAAAAAGTTAAAAATGCACCATGCAACCATTCTTATTTATGTTTTTCTGTAATAGTGCACATCCTAATGAGCCTTTACTTACAAATGAAGCTTTCTAGTTTGAATCAAAGTTTAAACTGTTAAACAGATCCCTATTCCACATCTGATGCAGGCCCCAATTATGCTTGCTTGCGACTTTACATTCGTGTAAGCTGTTAATATCCACAGAGTTTGTAATGCATCAGCGTTTCACTACCTTTCTTTTCCAAGCTGATGGCAGAAGCTTAATAGTAACAGGAAACAGTTTTAATACACAATTAATTTGAACAACAGTTCAAAGGAGAAAAAAAACTATAGCCATTACAACTATTAATAATGAGGCAGGAAAAGAAAAAAGATGAGATGAAGTGTACACAGAGTTCATAGTCTTCTTGTGGAACAACCTTACTCCACTACATTCCTGCTCACATGGGTGTAAAATTGCAGTATGGTGTGTGAGCTGCAGTTGTAAAAGAAAGAGGTTTAAGAACTTCATTTTACTCCTTATAAAGATAAAACACCAGCATGAGACTCCAGTAAGGGTATATATTTAATACATTTACCTGTCATCTCTATAAAAATCTGCCCATATATATGGGTGTATAATATTTATCTACATAATATCTATATTTATATATGATTATGTGTATATATATATATATATATATATATATATATATATATATATATATCTATATATATATATATATATATATACATATATTAACCCAGCTATACCACCGCCACTACTAACCACAATCAGAATTCGTTAGTTGTCTTTACATACTTTAAAATCTTGTCTGACAACTTTGTTACTAATAATATAAACGACAAGAAACTATCTTAACTTGCAACAATTACTGTATATACTGTTGATAATCAATATCTTATTGTATTAAAACCAACAACCTGTAATGTTGTTTACTATTGCTGCAACTTTGTATCTCTATTTATCATGTACATGATGTGGAGCTTTTCTTCCCAGGCATCTGCTGAAAAAGGACCTGCATTCAGTCGGAATTTCCCGGTAAACAAATGTAAGTAAATACATAAATAATATATATATATTTATTGGCAAGACTGTGCAATTAATAGGTTCATAGCATTTATTAGCCTAACCAGAGTGTGTCGGCTATCATTGCCCCATTGATTAATTAACTGATCCTCTGTCAAGCAAAGCCAATGAAGTGATCCCAGGGGTGTATTTTCTTTTAACCATCCACTCGTCAAGGTTTCTCTTGAGGGTTAGTGAGGGCCTCTGCCTGATGTACCTTGGAATTTTGTTCCAAAGCATGGGGAGTCTCTGTGACAGGAATCTATTGCTCCAGCATGTTCTATATATTGTTGTGGCGAGGTTTTGCTCACTAGAGCGCGTGGCTCGCAGTGACTTGAATTATTTTAGGTGGAGCATGTCCATCAATTCTGAGTTGGACATGGCTTTGTAAGTCAGGCAGAGATCACCTCTGAGTAAGCGATATGCCACTGAGTACAGTCGGAGTTTTTTCAGTCAGGCTGCATAGGACAAATGTTTGAGGCCAGTAATCCTCTTGGTGAGGTACTTTTGTGATCTTTCCAGCTGTTGGAAGTGTCTTGTGAGGTACATCCCAAATGTGGCATTGTACTCTATCATGGGTCTAATGAGTGACGAGTAGAGGGGCACTATAACCTCTTTATTTCTAGATGCGAACCCTTTAGTAATTAGATGGGCCACATAGAAGGATTTCCTAACTACTTTGGCAATATGATTGTCAAAGGAGAGATTACTATCTACCTGGGTCCCCAGATCTCTTATTACCTCTTCTATATTAAGGGGCTGTCACCTATGTGGTAATTCGTGGGTGTTTTGTTTTTCTCAAATGGGATGACTATGCATTTTTTGGCATTTAGCTTGAGGCCATAACTTTGACACCAGGTGTCCGTCTCAGTAAGGCCCTTTTGGAGGATGTCCGTGTCAGCCGGAGAGTCAATTATGGCTCCCAATTTGCAGTCATCAATGAACTTGGTTAGCCATAGTCCTCCTGTGTTTGCCTGTACTTCTAAGAAGTATATGTGAAACAGTAGTGGTCCCAGGACCGCACCTTGTGGGACACCACTTGTGACTGGTTTAGAGTCAGACCTGGATCCTGCTATTCTTACTGTGTGAGTTCTGTCTGTAAGCCAATTGGCAACCCATCTCATGACGTAGGGGTATATGTTCAGGTTGGTGAGTTTTCTGTAATACCTGAGTGGGGAATGGTGTTGAAAGGCTTGGCGAGGTCAAGGTAGGCTGTGTGAACCACCTTTCCCTCATCTATGGCCTTGGTGACTGTCTCGAAGAAGTCAACCAGGTTTAATAGGCATGCTCTGCCCTTAAGAAAGCCGAACTGTGTCGGGTCAAGTGTTTGGAGGTTCCCAATGTGATGCGCTCCATAGCCTTGCACACCCAGGCTAGTAGCTGGGGGTGGGGAGAGGGTACAGGGTCACCAGGTGGCCCCTCCTTTGTGGAGAGGAATAACCTTTTGTTGTGCATCATTCTATGGGCATGTAGCCTGTGGAGAGGCTGAGGTTGAATACCGTGTTTAGGTGGAGGGGGTTAGTTCATTCTGTATTTCATGCAAGATGCAGCCTGGGACACCATCTGGTCCCATTGACACTGTGGTTTTGGCTTTTGAAAGGGCTGTTTTCACCTGTGCGTCTGTGATTTTTGGGACACTACACTTTTCCAGTATTGTTGTGGGCCATTTTGGAGGTGAGAGGGGGGTGAAGTTTGCACTGACTCTCTGCCAAGATGTTGGCAATATCAGTAGGTTCAGTATATTTTCTGTTATTTTGCACTAGTTCAGTGCATATCTGTGAATTGCCACTTAGATTCTTAACATAGCTAAAGAAGGCTTTGTGGATGTCTTTTGAATCTTTGGCTATTTTTCTTCAGTGCCTTGGATGATTTCATGAGGGACCTTAGTTTCTTACTGATACTGATCAGGGATGCCTTTCCTTCTTGGGATTTGCTTTTTTTCTGAACTAGTTTCCTCCTTCTATTGTATAACCTGTTTATTGCAGGGGTCCACCAAACTGGTTTCCTTCTCTTAGAGGAGTGAGTCTTGGTTTTTCTAGGGATGGCACGATCAATGCATCCTTGTAGGTGCTCATAGAGTGCATTTGTAAAGGTTTCTGCATCTTGGGAAGTATTATCCTTTAGCGTGGGGGCTGTGAAACTTACCACCTCTGTCTTAAGTAAGGTGAAGTTTGCTTTAGAAAAGTTTTTTACTGTGGTTTCCTTAGTTGGGGGTGGTGGTGGGGTGTGGACATCCAGAGTGATTAGTTTATGGTCTGATCTAACCAGTGATCGGTTGGTGATCGTGTGAACACCTAAGCTCATGTTGGTGATGACCAGGTCCAATATGTTTTCACTTCTGGTAGGGGAGTTTACCAGCTGATCCAGGGCATTTGAGTTGATGAATTCCAGGAAGCACTGGGCCTGGGAATTTTTACTGGAGTAGTTTTCCCAGTGAATGGTAGGGTAATTGAAATCGCCCAATATCAGGGTGTTCGGTAGGACCTTCGTGTTTTCCAGTGTCTCCAGAAAGGTGAAGTGGTGGTCCTGGGTCATGGAGGCTGATCTGTAGCAGGCCACAATTTGCAATGCAGTTTTGCCCAATGTTAGTTGCATATGGATGATCTCAGAGGTATCATGCTGCATCACTAACCTGGAGGTGTAGGTATCCTTGATGAATATGGATACACCCCCTCCTTTTGTGTATCAGTCCATGTTCTGTGGCCAAAACGTGTGGAGTGAGTTGTAGCCCAGTAGTGTTGGGGGGCACTCTGGAGCCTTGAACCAGGTTTCAGTTACTGCACAGATGTTGACATTCTCCATACTGAGGAGTGCTTCAAGCGTAGGCATTTTGAGATTTAAACTCCTGGCGTTGAGTAGCATAACCCTTAGTTTTTTCTTAATTGTGCTGTTTACGGAGGTGGGTTTGACTTTTGAGCCTTGCCTTTAAAGGCACTATGGGAAGCCTAGGGGTGACAGGTGCAAGCCATCTCGGCTTCTCGAGCATGTCGTCCCAGGCTGACAGACACTGGATCCCCTTTGAATGACACCAGAAGCTTAGCCAATTGTTGAAATTGATCATTTTTTTCTTTATACTGAGGTATCATTCTTGGTGAGGGCAGGATGCTTCTCAGGGTCAGGGTCATACCAGCCTGGGCTGCATGATCAGAGAGCTCTTCCATGTCTCTTTTCATGTAGTCCAGGGAGGAATATGATCAATGACAGAGTCATATTTGTACTTGTTCTGGAGTGACCTGAGTGCTTGTGTTATGTGGCGGATTCTGGCTCCCAACAGGCAGCTAACAGTAACCTGTTACTTGTCCAGCCTAGTGAGTGGGACATCAGTGTGCCTGACAATAGAGTCACCTATTACTAGTGTGTTAGGTATGTTATTTCACCTTAAGGGCTGTGATTGTGTGGCACATTGATTTTGTGTTTTATGTGTTGTCTGGTTTGTGATGGGAAGTGCAAGTTGTTTGGGTGTCTGTTCTGGAGGTCTCTGATGCTTTTGCAGGTTTTTATTTAAAGCCTCCAAGTATGATTTTGTGTATTTATGTGTATTTTTTGACAGTGCGGTTTTAGTAGGTCTATGAGTGGCTGGAGGTGTGGTGCAAGTGTTAACCTTCTCTTGGCTGTCTGTTCCAGTCTTGGGTGGAGACAACCTAGCTACCAGTTTGGCTGTATAATTGCATCTTTCGCATATGTTAGTTTTTTGTGGTAGGAGGAGAGGGCTGTCTGTGTACATGAGGCAGTTGTAACATTGCCTCAGGATACCCAGATTCACCAGCTGGACTGGAGATTGCACCTGAAGTTGCCCTTTGGTCGTGCCTGAATAGTAGGGTGAGCTGCTTAGTCACTTGGCTGGTGCGGGGTGAATAAAGAGCCTTGGCCTGCTGGGCAAAGAGTGTCAGGGTATATTAGAGCTTGCTATTAGGTCTGAGCAAGTGCTGGGCTGTAAGATGCTTTTTGAGTGCTTAGGTTGAGAGTTAGACTAGTTTCAAGGGAAAAACTGAAGAGGAGACTTAGTGGAGCCAGGAATAATTTAACCATAGCTAACTGGCACTGCTGCAAACACAGTTTTTATAGTACGGAAATGAAAGAGAGAGAAATTAGCCCAAAATGGCCAATAAACTACTAACTTCTGGGCTGGAACCACTCCTCCATGGACAGACAGGTTGCTCAAATCTCCCCTCTCTCACAGGTGAACAGAGAAACTTCCTTCTATCCAAGTAAGGTATGGGCAACTCATAAACTATTATCACAGCCCTGAATTCAGCACTAGCCTGAAAACTGGACTATACTAGCTTAGAAAGGTGGGAAACAAGGATTTTTTTTTTTGTTTTGTTTTTTTTTTTTTTGAAAAGATAAGGCAAAAACAGTAAAAAAAATACATTTAAAATAGCTTTAAATGACTACAAACAATCAGAAAAGGCTTTTGCACTTTAGTGTGTAGCCTACAACAGTTCACTTATTTAAACAAAAAACTTTTTAAAAGTGCAGGCAGTCAAATAAGTACAATATGTGAAAAAAACACGCTTTTAAATCACAATAAACGTTGGAAAATCTGTGTTTAGGTGGAAAACAGTTAAGTACAGCAAGAAAGTACAGAAAACTGATACTTAATAACTCCAAAGTCTCTCTTCTAAGCTAGAAGGATTGTATCAGTTTAAGGCTTTCTAGTGCTACCCAGTAGGTTCGTTACAGGAAAGATGGGAAACAAGCGCAGATGTGGTCTTTTAAACCAGAAAGTTGAAAGAGATGGACAAACTGTCCAAATGGTCAATAAACTACAATTTCTGGGCCAAGAACCACTCCTCTTGTGGTAGACAGGCTACCTAGTGCTTATCACTCCCATTGATAAGCTATAAGGCTTTCTTCCAACACAGAAAGGCTTGTGGGGCTCAGAAGCTTACCAACAGTCCTGGATACAGCAACTATGTACATGGACTAGGCTAGTTACTGGAAAAGTGGGAAACAAGCACAAGTGTGGCTTTTAAACCAGAACATTGAAAAAGCTGGAAAAAAAATTTCCCAAACGGCCAATAGCTACAATTTCTGGGCCAGGAACCACTCCTCTTGTGCGTAGATAGGCTACCTAATGCTTACCACTCCCACTGTTAAGCTAGAAGGCTTTCTTCCAACACAGAAAGGCTTGTGGGGCTCAGAAGCTTGCCAACAGTCCTGGATACAGCAACTATGTACATGGACTAGGCTAGTTACTGGAAAGGTGGGAAACAAGCACAAGTGTGGCTTTTAAACCAGAACATTGAAAAAGCTGGAAAAAAAATTTCCCAAACGGCCAATAGCTACAATTTCTGGGCCAGGAACCACTCCTCTTGTGCGTAGATAGGCTACCTAATGCTTACCGCTCCCACTGATAAGCTAACTAACTAAACCTTCCTCCTTAGGAATACAGGAGAATAAATCTTGTACATCTATTGTCATAAAAATTAAATCAGGGTTCCATAAATCTGGCATAATCTGTCCCAAAAAATCCCAAGAGTCTTTAACAAGATGTGGCATACCCTCAACTACATGCTTAACCATCTGGTCCACAAAAACTGCCAAAGTATGCATCTTAGACCCCTCTGCTGCCACAATAGGCCTAAATGGGGGAGAAAAAATATCTTTGTGAATCTTGGGGATGCCAAACATACTAGGTACTTTGGGAAAATTCTGCAATTCTGTTTCAGGAGGAAAGCTACGTGCAGGTATCCAAAAACCAGATTAATATTTCTTATCAGCGAATTGATGTTTTTTTGGAAGAATACTTATTAGAACAAAGGATTAGTCAGGATGCTTATTCTTTTTTACTAAACAATTCCTAGGGAGGAAGGTTTAGATTATTTTGAAAAAATGTTGTTTGACCATTCCAGATTATCACCAGAGTGTGTACAGCTTATTTGTGAAATTATGGCTTTGATACTAGACAATAATTATATAATTTTTGAAGGGCAATACTTTCAACAAATACAGGGAGTTGCCATGGGGGCAGCTTGTGCCCTTGTATATGCAAATATTGTCCTATTAGGGTGGGAGAAGGAATTTGTTTTTGAAAGTAGGTTATATTCGGATATTGTATTTTACAGCAGGTACCTGGACGATATTTTCATTTTATGGAAGGGTACCAAAGAAAACATTGCTGGTTTCATTGAATATCTCAACAGCACCACTCACTACTTGAAATTCCTTTATGAATTCAATGAGAAAGAGATCCATTATTTGGATACTACTATCATTAAGGACGTAGGTTGCTTTAGATCTAAAGTGTATAGAAAGAAAACTTTTTGCAATTCTTACCTTCATTTTCAAAGTCATCACCACTGTACCAGAAAAAAAATATTGTCAAGGGACAGGCCATTAGAATTTCCAAAATGACTTCTCATTTTGAGGATGTCATTCAGGAATTCAGTGACCTTAAGAACATGTTTCTGGAGAGAGGGTATCCACTGGAATTTGTTGAGAGTATTTTACAGGAGATTCTGAGTGAGTGGGGTTTGAAATACCAACCTTTGTTAGGTAGATATTTTTCCAAAACAAAAAAACAATGTAAAAGCAGAGAGTTCTAACATTAATTTTACGCAGGCATGCGTGGTACAATACAGTTCACACTACAATGATATAACTAATATCCTTTATAAGAATTGGAATATTATTTTATAAGCAGTGGGTGAAAAACCTATTTTTTGTACTAAAGTGGGTCGCAATTTGAAGCTTACTTTAGAGGGTAATATGAATAACACAAATTAATTCACAAAAGCCTGTGGTTGTTTACACAGTGTAGATTTATATTTTTAGTTGTTAGTTTAAAACTTGACAACATCAACCAGGACACAGTGTTTTTTAAAAAAGGCAATTGTCATACTAGTAAAACAGTATATTTGGCTAAGTGCAATTCCTGTCCGGGGTTTTATGTTGGGAAAATTGAGAGGGCTCTCAGGTCCAGGATATACAAGCATTTATATGATATCAAGAATTTAAAAGAAACTAATGCTCTATTTAGGCATAGTAAATCATGTGCCAATTTTTCTGGATTCAAGTTTGGTATATTGGATATAATAGAAGTAAACCCCAGGGGCGGCAATTGGAAAAACACTTTAAATAAAAGGGAACTGATGTGGGAACTTTGTTTAGCAGCCAACCTGTGTCCAGGATTGAATGATTTTATATCCATTTTTGCCTGCTTTAAAAGAAAGAGCAGAAAGGGTTTGACTTTTAAATGTTTCTAAAAAAATGTTTCTATTGGATTATTCAGTTTTTATGGTGTATGCCTTTATGGTATTAATTTATTCAAGGTATTTTTGCTGATTGGTGGGAATCCAACCTATCATGTGTAATTGTAACATATTTAAATCAACTTGACTGTTTTTACATTGTTCTGATTAAGTCAATTTTATTTTGATGAAAGCGCTTTAACCTGTAAATAAATTTTCTGTCTACAAGTCCTGCTGGTGACCTTTGTTTGTTTTAGTTTTTTATTTTCACCAGTTCGCTACATTTTTTGGTTTTTACCTAGCATTATAGACAGACAATTTCCCACAGTTTCTCCAGCCAGCCTAGTTGACATGGGAATAGTGAGGCAATATAGCAGTTGCCTCATGTACACTGACAACCCACTTTTAGTTCACAAAAATTCATTATGTGGGAGATGTAGCTCTATCATGAACTAAGAATCCAGGCTCTCTCACTCACCAGTCAGTCCATCTGATGCTAAGGTTGTTAGCATGCACACCTCACCTCCTGCACCTACCAAACCAACAACACATAAACCTACATATGCGGAGGTCTTTACCTGAAGCTTACCTAAACATCAGAGACCTCCCAAATACAAACACAAGCATGATTCACATAATAAATCCTCTGCAGAGCATAGTATACACAATTTATCACACACCAGTGTCTCACCAGTCAAACCCTCAAGGCATAGCACAAAAACAAACATCTTGGCCATAGGTGACTCAGTTGTGTGACACACAGATGTCCCGCTCACCATGCTAGATAAGAAAAAAAGTCACGGTCAGCTGTCTGTCAGGTGCCAGCATGTGCCACATAACACATGCATTCAAGTGGCTCAACAACAGGCACTGCTATGACTCCGTCATAGTCTGTGTTGGGTTGAATGACTTGAGACGTACCTCATTGGACTGTATGAAGAGATACATGACTGAACTCTCTGACTGTGACTTGGGCAGGTATGTCCGTAGCCTTAAACAGCATTTTAGCTTTGCCTAGAGTGATACCTCAATACAAGCAAAACATGATTGACTTAAACAATTGGCTTAGTTTCTGGTGTGATTCAAACGGGATCCAGTATCTGTCAGCCTGGGATGATATGGTCGACAGACCTCTATGCTTTTCCAGATATGCTCTTCATCTGTCACCCTCTGGGATTTCGGTTACTGGGTAAGCCTCATATCCCCCATAGTGCCTTTTTAGGAAGTGTCACAAGAACAAAATTCCCAATGTACAAATATCCTCTAAAAACAACTTCAAGGTTATGCTGCTAAACGCTAGGAGTCTAAACCAGAAACTGCACTCACTGGAAGCAGTCCTCACCTTGGAAGATGTTGACATTTGTGCAGTCACTGAGACCTGGCTTAAGGCTGCAGAGAGCACCCCAGCTATACCAGGTTACATTCCCTTTTATATATTCAGACCAAAAACCTGAAGGCATGAGAACTAAAGAAGGCAGTGTATCAATATTCAATAAAGATAAATACACTTATACATTGGTTAAATATCATGATTCCCTTGAATTACTTCAGGCGCAATTAACTGTAGGTAATTCTGATCATTCCCAGCTATTGGACCCTCTCCATGAATCGGGGCATCCATTCAGCCTACTTGGATCTGCTTGAGTCACTCAAGATGCAACCAAACACCCTGATTTTGGGTGACATTAATTACCCATCTATTGACTGGGTAAATTATACGTGTTCTAACTCACTTGCCCAAAAGTTCCTGGACTTGAACTCCAATGCCCTGAACCAGCTGGTTGATGCACCTCCAAGGGGCTCAAGCATCCTGGATCTGATGCTTACCAAAATAGAGGATCACTGTGCCACCTCCAATGTGTGGCCATCCCTGGTGAGATACGAATACAAATCAGTCTTGCCAGAAGTAACTAACACAAGACCCCCCTCCCACCAACAATTAGACTAAAAAAACTTCAAGGCCAATTACAACCTCTTAACGTGACAGCATAAATAGCTTCATAGTCCCTCCCCACACTGATGGAATAGCAGATGCCTCTGGTGAGTTGTACACCAAATGCTTTATACAAGTACCTGTACAATTGTATCGACTCTGTCATACCTGATAGAACCAAAGCAAGATCTTCAAAGAAAAACAAACCTGCTTGTTGGACAACTGATATTAATAGGCTATACAATAGGAGAAAGAAATGCTGTCTAAGAGTAGGAAGGAATGGTATAAAAACTGGAAACAATACCTTAACTTAAACGAGCAAATACTCTTGGTGAAGTCCTCCATAGCTAACTACAAATCCAAATTAGCTTCCCTAACTTAAGTATAACCACAAGGCATTCTTCAGTTACATCCATAACCTCAAAGGTAAGGCCCAGACTTGCACTGAATTTGTAGTTAATGGTACTACATATACAGAACCTATGAATATGGCAAACCTGCTAGCTGACAGGTTCAGTGAAAACTTCCCTCCCTTATCCCTGCTACATATACCTCAAAGCATACCGAACATCTGTCCCCCACCTATCATCTCTGAGGAACGGGTCTTAAATGCCCTCTCAAAGGCCAAAAATACAGCCTGTATGGAACCAGACAACATCCTGGGCTGTGTTCCATATGGGTTAAAACAGGAATTAGCATCACCATTGGGCATGCCTAAACATTGACTTCATCCCAGTGGAATGGGAAACTGCTACCGTCATCCCATAGCACAAAGAGGGTGCATCCATGGACCTGGTGAATGATAGAAACATTAGCCTGACCAGCCTTATTGGCAAGGTCATGGAACAAATCATGGACCTTATTAACAAAGATATAGGAAATCTCCAAATGGTCGACCCCACTCAATTTGTCTTTGTCAAGGGGAGACCATGGCTATTAAACTTGGTGGACTAATTCGAGACAGTCATCAAAGCTCTAGATGAGGGTGAATCTGTGCATATGGCCTACCTAGACTTAGTCAAGGCTTTGATACAATCCCCCACTCAGGCATCATTGATAGACTCATCCAGCTGGATATCAACCCATATATTCTCAGGTGGATTGCATACTGGCACACTGATAGAACTCACCCAATCAAAACAGGGGGACTCAACCTACTTCAGCAAACCCATAACCAGTGGTGTTCCACAGGGGATTATTTCTAGGACCACCTACTGTTCGGCATCTACTTCTCTGAAGTACAGGCTAAAACTGAAGGACTGTGGCTGAAAGTTTGCTAATAACTGCAAAATGAAAGCTATCATTGAAACCCTTAGCTATGTCAATATCAATAAGATCTTACTCAGACTGACTGGTGCCAAAGTCATGGTCTTGCATTATCATTCGCTTCAGCAAGGGTGATGTTCCTGGAAACTACCACATCAGTACCAATGACCTACGCATGCAGTCAGTGGTAAGAGATCTGGGCACATAAGTTGACAGAAACCTTAACTTTGATCACCATGTCTCCACAGTGGTAAGAAGTGCATTTTATATTGCTCATCTCATAAGTAATGGCACTGCCTCGAGCAAAAAGTGGTTAAAACCCCTCCTGTACTTTTCCTTCATCAGGCCAATAATAGATTGCAATGGTCCCTTTGGTATGCTCCTTTCCAAACACCTGCAGCAATTGGAGAGACCACAAAAGTTCCTTACAAAGGAAGTTCAGGGTCTTCGAGATCTGTCTTGTGTAGACAGACTGAAATCATTGTCACTTTACTCTGTCATACAGACTGCTCAGAGGTGACCTGTGCCTTGAATATAGAGCAATCTCTGACCCAGGTTTAATGGAAATGCTGCACATTTGCAAGTCAAATGGCACATGGGTCACTCTTTCAAAGGACCTAAACTTGGCATGTGATATTAACAGAATTTACTGGAGAGACAGATTTGTCTGAGGTTGCCCCATCTTTGGAATAAGCTTCCTGTTCATGTTAAAAAAAAAAAAAAAAAAACTTTCTTTGGCCCTATTTGTGTAATTTGGATGATTGGATGGGTAACTGGAAATTCACCCAGGTGTTCCACCTGTGGCCCTCTTGGACAGTGACAATAGGTGCTGATTTGGTTTACTATTAGAATGTTGAAGTCAACTCCATTGACTGTACTGTTGTCAAACACGGAAGTTCGAAAACGGTAATGTCAAAGACCAAAAGGTGTTCAGTGTTATTCTGAACTACAAACCTCTCCGCTATCTCAACCCATGTTCAAACCCGTTCCTAGGTTGGTTTTTGGTCTTCAATATTACAGTTTTTGAACTTCCGTGTTTGACAACAGTACAGTCGATGGAGTTCGCTTCGACATTCTAATAGTAAACTGCTGATTTTAGTGTCTTGAACCAGACACCCTTGGGAACACTGGTTGAACTTGGCTAGGCTTAGAAAAATCAAATGCCAGGAACCAAAATGCAAAGAACAAGACAGGAAACCACTGGATAAACACTTTATATAAGTAAAGCTTTCGGATACAATCCTTTCTCAATACTGAACAATACATAAAACCAGCTCTTTATATATAGGTCCAAGTATATCACACGACCTGCAGCCAAGATCACATAATATGTTATCCAAATTACAAAACATTTACAAAACATTTTAAAACTTACAAAACTTAACATAAAATACTTTAATAAAACTTTAATAAAATAGCTAAGAGAGGTTAGCTCTACTCAATTTAACTAAAATAGGTTTGAGACTAACTTGGCTACTTAAGCCTGGTTTTGAATCACTCATGAGTCTCAAGATCCATTCATATTCTTTGATTTCTAAGTGATTATTTAGGTCCCCTCCCCTGAGTGTAGGTGTAACCTGGTCAATAATTCTAAACCTAAAGAAATGCTGCTGACCAAATTCTTCTATGTGTTTAAATAGTGAATGGATCTTGAGACTCATGAGTGATTCAAAACCAGGCTTAAATAGCCAAGTTAGTCTCAAACCTATTTTAGTTAAATTGAGTAGAGCTAACCTCTCTTAGCTTGAAGTTTTATTTGTGTATTTTATTAAAGTTTTATTAAAAGTATTTTATGTTAAGTTTTGTATTAAGTCTTTTAAAAATGTTTTTGTAAAATGTTTTTGTAATTTGGATAACATATCATGTGATCTTGGCTGCAGGTCATGTGATATACTTGGACCTATATATAAAGAGCTGGTTTTATGTATTGTTCAGTATTGAGAAAGGATTGTATCCGAAAGCTTTACTTTTATAAAGTGTTTATCCAGTGGTTTCCTGTCTTGTACTTGGCTAGGCTTGCAAGGGCCCTGGGGCTGTTAGCCTAATAACCTCCTATGATCCTATATCTATATAAATGCATACATTATCTATATCTGTATCTACATCATATATATTAAATATAATATTATGGCATCACCACACTGGGCCAGTAATCAAGAATCCTGAATCCTCATCACTGACACTGGAGAGGGACGCTCACTTGTAATACAAATGGATGCACTCAGTATTTCCAGGTGCAGCTCTCTCTGCATCAGGCATAATTTCCCATAAGAGCACACAGGGAACACATTCAGTCCATCGTCTGGATCTGTCTCTCCCTCCAGGTAAAAGTAAGACTCCCCACTATTACAGCTGTGGGGTTAGGTCCTCAGCCAAGAGTCCAAGCCAAGTCCTCCAGCACCCTCTCTGTGAAACCAGTGCTTCATTTCCCTGCAGCAAGTAGCTGACGTGCGCGCGCACACACACACGCACACACACACACACACACACACACACACACACACACACACACACACACACACACACACACACACACACACACTTAGGAAAGGCTGGCACATCTTTACCTGCAGTACTCCCTTCTTCCACAGTATAAGGTAGTTATTTACACCAGACACTCTACAATCAGGTACTCTAAGGCCTTTAGCAAAGGGGGTCCAATTATACTGTGTAATATTAATACTACTACAAATGGTAGTAGTTGGCCAAGGCAGCTGGGCCTTCAGGAGGGGCCCACCCAGTGTCACCAATTAAATATAAGCACGTCCAAAGGTTAAATACTTTCTAAAAGGACTAGCCACAATAAAATAGATTCAATAATAAATAATAAAAGAGCATGAAAATACTGAATATATGTTTACAGTAAACCACAGAGAACAAATCGTAGGAAGTATTGAAAATAACATTGATAGACTCAGACAAGTAAAGAAAAACAATATCTAAACTAAGATTCACTATATTTTTCTGATTGAATCTAGGAGAATTGCTATTCCCTGCCTATGTAATGCAGTAAGGCAGATGTGGTGAATTGGTCTTCCTTGTTGTCTGGTCCAAAACAAAACACTCAATACTGAGAGATTTATCTTTGTAATATCAAAAATTTCCAAGATGGCTGGCAGAATGCCCTCATATGGTCACCTGACTCTAGTTCTCACATTATTCCCCTTTGAAGCTTGTGACACGATATTACCATAGATGTGATAATACGCATATCTAAAGTTTTGCTTATGTTTATGGCAGTGTCTGGGGCTTCCCATCTTTTTACTGAGCTAATGAACAAAGGCTTCTTCCAGACATGCCGTCTTCAGTCCTATTCAAAGCTATGAGATAAGTACTTCCATGGCCCAAGAGGTGGTCCAGTTAACAGTATTTTTCTTAATGTAAGGAGCTAGCTAGCTGTTTAACCCCTTCTTTTCCAGTGTCCTTTGCTAGTATATATATATATATATATATATATATATATATATATATATATATATATATATATATACATACAATCTCACATGTATATTCCTTCTCTGTCCAGCAGGACCCACTGCTGATGCATTTAACACTAGCAACTTTATAAACCCATTTTGATTTTCAAATGCCATACAGGTTTAATACATTTGTGCAAATTAGTTTAATATTCAAATGTCATACCATTCTAATACATGTGTAACGCAAACATCTTGTACAAATCAGTTTGATATTCAAAGGACATATAATTCTTTGCAGAACTACAGCTGGCTATGCTGGCAGTAGTCCATATCATTACATCTCTCCCCTCTTCAAAGACTCAAGATAGTTTTTCAAGTGACCCTTGGGAAATGTGGCTTAAGAGAAATAAGCCTATCTGGGAATATGTTACCCCATTCCCTGTCTTGACAGCCTATCTGCAATGCCATTGCTGCCCCCAGTACATTGTTGTACTGTGTCATATGCCTACAATCCTAAGCTCCACATTAATAACTTGGCATTTTGCTGGCTGATTCTATGTAGCCATGTTAAAGGATTGTGGTCTGTAACTACAGTGAATTCTCTTTCATACTGATAAGGCTGAAGTTTCTTCGGTGCCCATACTATGGCTAGACATTTCTTTTCTACAGCTGCATAATGTTCCTCCCTGGGTTGGAGTCTATGGCTGAGATATAACACTGGATGCTCTTCTTCCTCTGAGGAAACCTGGATAAGTACAGCCCCCACCCCCATGGTTTGAAGCATTCACCTGCAAAACAATGTTTTTTGCTGTAATCTTGACTGGCTCACAGGGTGTCCTCTCAATGCTCCTTTAAACTTCAGAATGCCTGCTTGCATTCTAGGGTCCACATTACCGTATCTGACCTATTTTTCCTTATTAGGACTTTGAAGGGAGCAGCTATTGTACTATAATGGGGGCAAACTTTCTATAGTACCCTGCTGTCCTAAGAATGCCCTCACCTACTTTTTGGTAACAGGGGCAGGCCCTGCCTGAATGGCTTCCACTTTGTCAGGTTGTGTTCTGATCTTACTACTCCCCACTCTGTCCAAGGGAGGAGACCTCTGCCATACCCACCTGACACTTGCTGGGATTAATGGTCATCCCTGACCTCTGCAGTCTGCCCAGCACCTCCCTGACATGCCACACCTTTTGGCCCCAGAACATGGACCGAACCTCCAAAGGCTGTGGTGTCTCCATATTCATAAAGGATATACACATCTCCAGACTAGTAGCCCAGCATAACGCAACTGAGATACTCCAGGTACAACTAACATTGGGTAAGATGGCAATTCAGGTTGTAGCCTGCTATAGTTCCCCAACAATGTCCCAAGACTCGCTCCACATTCCTAAGCACCCTGGAAACTATTAAGATCCAACCCTACACTCATACTAGGTGACTTCAACTATCCCTCCATCAACTGGGAAAACTACTCGTGCACCAATGCACTGGCCCAACGCTTCCTGGAATTCATCAAGTCCAATGCCCTGGACCAGCTCATTCTTACCCACACTAGAGGAAGCAACATCCTTGACCTGGTTATTACTAACATGGACAACCATTGCTATACACCAAATATCAATACCTCCCTGGGTAAATCCGACCACAAACTAATCACCATGGAAATCCACAACTCACTTACATCCCCCGCAAAAGGTATACACCATGAAAAACTTCTCCAAAGCTGACTTTGGACTCCTACAAACAGAGGTGGCTAACTTCATGGCACCCATGCCAGTAGAAAATAGATGTAATGGGACCTGACAACATCCCAAGCTGCCTTTTACATGAACTACAGAATGAACTGGCACCCCACCTAAGTACCTTGTTAAGTCATAGCCTCACCTCAGGCTTTGTGCCCATTGAATGGCACACTGCAACAGTTATCCCACTCCACAAACGGGGAGCCACAACAGACCCTGGGAACTACCGCCCCATTAGCCTGATGAGCCTCATCTGCAAGGCCATGGAACGTATCATCATGGAACTCATAAAGACATTAGATCTCCAAACTCTGGGCCCCACACAGTTCGGGTTTGTAAAAGGCAGATCATGTCTCCTAAACCTGATAGACTTCTTTGAAGCAGTCACCAAAGCCATAGATGAGGGTGAGGTGGTTCACACAGCCTATCTAGATCTCTCCATGGTGTTCAACACCATCCCCCACTCTGGAATTATAGATAAACTCACTAAACTAGGTATAAATCCCTGGGTCACAAGATGGGTTGCCACTGGCTTACTGACAGAACCCACACTGTGAAAGTAGCAGACTCCAAATCAGACTTCAGACCAGTGACAAGTAGAGTACCACAGTGTTCAGTCCTGGGTCCTCTCCTCTCTGGTATCTACTTCTTTGAAGTACAGGCTAACACAGAAAGTCTTTGGCTAACTACGTTCACAGATGACTGCAAACTAGGAGCCATAATCGAAACTCCTAACGATGTGGACATCCTACAAAAGGGTCTCACTGAGACAGATGCCTGGTGTTAAAGCCATGGCCTCAAGCTCAATGCCAAAAAGTGCATTGTCATCCCCTTTGGTAAAAACTATGTACCCATGAACTACCACATAGGCGGTAGTCTGCTTAACACCAAACATGTGAGAAGAGACCTTGGGACACAGGTGGACAGTAGTCTCTCCTTTGATAATCACATCGCCACAGTGGTCAGGAAATCCTTCTATGTGGCACACCTTATCACAAAAGGTTTCTCATCCAGAAAAAAGAGGTCATTGTTCCCCTCTACTCATCACTCATTAGACCCATTATAAAGTACAATGCCCCTTTTGGCATGTACCTCACAAGACATCTACAACAACTGGAAAGGGAGCTGAAATACCACACAAAGAGGATTACTGGCCTCAAACAGATGCCCTACAGACAGTCTCAAACTCCAGCTTTACTCCATCACATATCACCTACTCAGAGGCGATCTCTGCCTAACATACAAAGCTATATCAAACCCAGAGCTGTTGGACATGATCCACTTAAAGAAATCCCAATCTCTCCAAGCTACACGCTCTAGGAACCTAAACCTTGTCACCACAATAAACAGAACATGCTGGAGGGATAGATTCCTGTCCCAGAGACTTCCCATACTCTGGAACAGAATACCTATCTGTCAAACAGAGCTCCTCATTAGCACTCTTCAAGAAAAATCTTGATTGGATGGGAAATAGAAAGTTCACCCTGGGATCACTTCTGTGGCTCTGCTTGACAGGGGCACAGGAAAATCATTTTCTTGGTGGTGAAAGCCAGGGTATCTTTTTGTCTAGGCTTATATAGGCCCTAGGGCCAATAGCCTAGTTCCTACCTATGACTGCCAAATCATACACCAATGTACTGTACGAACATGTACATAAATGCATGGAACTAGCCATGCCCAACAGAACCAAGATGCTCTCCTCCAAAAAAGGAAGCCAGTCTGGTGGTCCCATGTCATTAATAAACTCCTTCAACAGAAGGAAGAAACTGTTGCAGGAAAAAGGTGAAGTCCCAAGACTGGAAAAATTCCCTTATCAGCCTCAACAAAAAGTTGAGATTCCTCATCAAAATCTCCAAAGCCAGCTATGAAGGCAGAATTGCAGCAGACAACCACAAATCCTTTTATAGTTATATCAAGAATCTCCACAGCAATACCCAGATTTCCTCTGAATTACTGCACAATGGTACCTCCTATACTGAGCCAACAGATATTGCCAACATACTGGCCGACAGATTAAGTGCCAACTTTACCCCCTCCCCCCTAAAGGACCAATCTCAATACTGGAAGAATGCAAGGCACCCAGAATTACTGTTGCACAGGTTAAAGCTGCATTATCCAAGGCCAGGAGTACAGCTTCCATGGGATCTGACAACATTCATGTCTGTGTTCTACATGCATTACAAAGTGAACTGGCACCACATCTCTGTGCCCTGTTCACTCACAGCCTCATTTTGGGCATTGTCTCCATTGAATTTTGTACTGCTACAGGTATCCCTCTTCATAAAGGAGGAGTGACTACAGACCCTGGAAATTATCACCCCATTAGCCTGATGAGTCTGATATGTAAGGCTATAAAGCACATCATCATGGACCTAATAAACAAGGATATAGGGAATCTCCAAACTCTGGATTCCACGCAATCTGGTTTTGTGAAAGGTAGATCATGCCTGCTCAATCTGGTTGACTTGATTGAGTCAGTCACCAGAGCTGTGGATGAAGGTAAGGCAGTTCATACAGCCTACCTCAATCTGGCCAAGGCCTTTGATACCATTCCTCACTTGGAAATTATTGATAAACTCTCCAGATTAGGCATCAACCCCTATATTGTTAGATGGGTTGCAAATTGGCTTACACATAAAACCCACAGTGTGAAAGTAGCAGACTCCAAGTCAGACTGCAAACCAGTCACGAATGGAGTCCCACAGGGATCGGTCCTGAGTCCTCTCCTGTTTGGCATCTACTTCTCAGAAGGCCAACACAGAGGGACTCTGGCTGACCAAGTTCACAGATGACTGCAAGCTGGGAGTCATTATTAACTCCCCAAGTGATGCAGACATCCTACATAGCCTAGTATGAACCTATGAACCTATCTGCCCTAGGGCATTTATAAGCCTAGCCAGAGTGTGTGTGGCTTTCACCACCCCTTAGGATGAGAATACTATACCCATTAGTTTGCTGTGCCTCTGTCCAGCAGTGACACAGTGATGATTCCCGGGGTAAACCTACGATCTCCCATCCACTCGTCAAGATTTCTCTTGAACAGAGTCAGTGAGGGGCTCTGCCTCACATGGACTGGGATTCTGTTCCATAGTGTAGGGAGTCTCTGGGTGATGAATCTGTTCCTCCAGCACATCCTATTTATATCCGTGTTGAGGTTTAAGTCTCTTGCTCTCGTGGCTCTGGTGGATTTGGATTTTTTGAGCTGGAGCATGTCCATTAATTCCAGGTTGGACATGGCCTTGTATGTCAGGCACAGATCACCTCTGAGCAGATGGTATGCGACTGAATAGAGCTGGAGTTTCTTCAGTCGGGCATCGTATGACATATGTTTGAGCCCTTTATCCTTTTGGTGAGGAACTTTTGGGGTCTTTCCAACTGCTGCAGGTGTCGGGTAAGGTACATTCGAATGGGGCGTTGTACTCAATCATTGGTCTGATAAGTGAAGAGTACAGGGTACAATGACCTCTCCTGATCTGGATGTGAATCCCTTCATGATCAGGTGGGCAATGTAGAAGGTCTTCCTAACCACTTTGGCAATGTGAGTGTCAAAAGAGAGGTTACTGTCAACTTGGGTCCCCAGGTCCCTGATAACTTCTTCCGTGTTTAATGGATTACCACCTATGTGGTAATTAGGGGTTACCTTGTTTTTCCCAAAAGGTATGACTATACATTTTTTTGCATTTAGCTTAAGGCCATGGCTCTGGCACCAGTTATCCATTTCTATGAGACCTCTCTGAAGGATGTCTGTGTCTGATGGAGTGTCAATTATGGTGCCCAGTTTGCAGTCATCTGCAAATTTTGTCAGCCACAATCCCCCTATGTTTGCCTGCACTTCAGAAAAATAAATGCCGAACAAGAGGGGGCCCAGGACTGAGCCCTGTGGGACACTGCTCATGACCGGCTTAGAGTCTGACATGACACCAGCAACTCTAACCCTGTGTGTTCTGTCCTTGAGCCAGTTTGCAACCCATCTTGTGACATATGGGTTTACATCTAAGCTGGTGAGCTTTTCTATGATGCCTGAGTGGGGTATTGTGGCGAACACTTTTGCTAGGTCAAGGTAGGTTGTGTGAACTGCCTTACCCTCATCAATGGCCTTAGTGACTGTTTCGAAAAAGTGGACCAAGTTCAAGAGGCAGGATCTGCCCTTGACAAAGCCAAATTGGGTAGGATCCAGTGTCTGTAGGTCCCCAATGTCTTTATTTATGAGTTCCATTATGATCCTCTCCATAGCTTTGCAGACAAGGCTCGTCAAGCTTATGGGGCGGTAATTTCCAGGGTCCATAGAAGCACTGCCTTTGTGGAGTGGGACCACAGTTGCCGTACGCCATACGTATCCTGTAGTAAGGCTAAGATTAAATAGCAGCCTTATGTGTGGGTTTAGTTCCTAATTGAGTTTGTGTAGCACACAGCCGGGGACACCGTCCGGTCCCATTGATGCTGTGTTTTTTGCTTTAGAGAGAGCAGCTCTCACCTGGGCATCTGAGATGTTTGGGAGGCTAGACTCTGGTGGGATAGATATTTCTCCTTTTGGGGAGGGAGGGGAGAAATTTGCACTGAACCTGTCTGCCAGTATGTTGGCAATGTCTGTGGGTTCAGTGATTTTTTTATCATTTGGACTAATTCTGAGCATATCTGGGAGTTTCCACCCAGGTTTCTAACATAGCTAAAGAAGGCCTTATGATTGTCTTTTGTGTCATTAGCGATTTTTCTCTCAAAGTTGGCCTTGGATGATTTTATGAGTGATCGTAGTTTTTTGCTAGTATTGATCAGAGATGCCTTCCCTTTTAGGAATTTTGCTCTGTGATGTAGTAGCTTTCTCCTCGTGTTGTAGAGTTTGTTTATGGCTGGGGTCCACCAGACCGGGTGCCTGCCTTTGGTGGAAAGGGTCTTGATTTTATTAGGGATTGCTTGATCCATACATTCCTGGAGGTGCTCGTAGAAGGCATTTGTAAGGGTTTCAGCAGCGTGGGTTGTGGTTTCCACTGGCTCGGGGGCCTTGAAGGATACCACTCCAGTCTTAAGAAGTGTGAAGTTTGCTTTTGAGAAGTTCTTCACTGTGGTCTTTTGCTGGGGTGGGGGCGGGATGTGGATCTCCAATGAGATTAATTTATGGTCTGATCTCACCAATGAGGGATATGCTTCCAGTGTGGAGCATTTTGTCCCCATGTTTGTGATGATCAGGTCTAGTATATTTTCTCCTCTTGTGGGAATGGTGACTAGTTGTTCCATAGCATTTGAGTTTATGAACTCCAGGAACCTTTGGGCTAGGGTGTTGGGGCTTGAGTAATGTTCCCAGTCTATGTTTGGGTAGTTGAAGTCACCCAATATGATGGTGTTTGGAGAGACATTCATACTCGCCAGTGTCTTCAGGAAGGCTGTGTGGGTTTCCTGAGTTTGAGAAGGTGGTCTGTAGCATGCTACAAACTGTAGGGCAGTTTTACCTATGGTTAATTGCACCTGGATGGTGTCCGATGCTTTGTGCATTGCCACTAACCTGGAGGTGTGGGTATCCTTTATGAATATGGATATTCCCCTCCTTTTGTGGTTCGTCCGATCGGGGCATGATATGAGGTATAACCTGATAGTGCTGGGGTGCTCTCAGGAGCCTTGAACCAGGTTTCAGTCACAGCACAGACATCAATGTTCTCCATACTGAGGAGGGCTTGCATCTTGAGGTTTAGACTTCTGGCATTGAGCAGTATTACCCTTAGTTTTTCTCCATTTTTGTTTTCTAGGGTGGTAGGTTTATCATTTGAGCCTTGCCTAAAAAAGGCACTATGGGGTGGCAAAAGCCTTTGCCAATATCCGGAAGCCCAGGGTGACAGGTGCAAGCCATCCCTTGTGAAGCAGCGTGGCTTGTCAAGCATGTCATCCCAGGCAGACAGACATTGATCCCTTAGAATGACACCAGTAATTAAGCCAATTATTAAAGCTGATCATTTTGTCTCTGTATTGTGGCATCATTCTTGGTGAGGGTAGGATACTGCTCAGGGTCAGGGTCATACTGGCCTGGGCTACATAATCTGAGAGCTCCTCTATGTCTCTTTTCATGTAGTCCAGGGAGGTATGTCTCAGGTCGTTCACACCGGCATGGACAATGACTGAGTCATACTTGTACTTGCTGTGGAGTGACCTGAGTGCTTGTGTTATGTGGCGGATTCTAGCACCTGACAGGCAGCTTACTGTGATCTTTTCCTTGTTCAGTCTGGTGAGTGGGACGTCAGTGTGTCTGACTATGGAGTCACCTATAACAAGTGTGTCTGGCATTGTGTTTGGCCTTAAGGGCTGTGACTGTTTAGCACACTGACTTTGAGAACTATGTGTTGCATGTCTTATGTCTTGAGGTGGCAGTTGCTTGGGTGTCTGCTTTGGAGACCTCTGTAGTTTTGGTAGATTTTTGATCAGTGCCTCAGTATGTCTTTGTGTGTTTATGTGTTTGTTTTGCAGTTGTGATAGTTCTATGTGAAACTGGGTTTGTGGTGTGCGTGGTTTCCTTCTCCTCCTGTCTGGTCTTGCCAGTCCTGAGTTGAGAGAGCTCAGCCTCCAGTTTGGCTATATAGTTGCATCTCTCACATGTATTTGTGTTTTGTGGGAAAGGAGTGGGTTGTCTGTGTACATGAGGCAATTGTAACATTGCCTCAAGATGCCCAGATTCACCAGCTGAACAGGAGAGGACGCTAGCAACTGACCCTTCGACATGCTAGAAAAAGTGAAAAGTTTGCTGTGTAACTGAGTCGGAAGGGACCTATAGGGAAATGGGTACTCAAGGGGATTCTAGGCTAATGTAGTACTTTGTTTAGTATATAAGTACTTTACCTATATAAAAATGCTTTAGGAGCAAGTGCTGAGCTTTTGAGATAGAGAATAGACTGTTTAGATTGCAAGTAGAGAAGTTCTAAGGGAAAAATTGAAGAGCAGACTTTACGGATCCAGAAATAGTTTAACCTTGTTTAGAGAAAGGCCTCACTGAGATCAATGTCTGGTGTCAAAACCATGGCCTTAAGCTTAATGCCAAAAAATGCATCGCCATCCCCTTTGGTAAAAACTCAGTTCCCACTAATTACCACATCGATGGGAGTCCACTAAACACTGAAGTTGTTATAAGAGGTCTAGGGACACAGGTTGACGGCAACCTCTCCTTCGACTACGACATTGCCACTGTGGTCAGAAAGTCCTATGTGGCACATCTCACATCTCATTACCAAGGGTTTTGCATCCAGGAAGAAAGAGGTCATCATTTCTCTCTACTCTTCCCTCATTAGACCAAGCATAGAGCATAATGCCCCATTTGGCATGTACTTCACTAAACACCTGCAACAGCTGGAGAGGCCACAGGAGTACCTCACAAAGAGGATCCTAGGCCTTAAACAGATGTCTTACATGGCTGGGCTCAAAAAAACTCTAGCTATTTTCTGTCTCATATCATCTACTAAGAGGCGATCTCTGCTTGATTTACAAAGCCATATTTGACCCAGCTCTGTTAGAAATGCTACATCTAACGAAATCCCAGTCCCTCCACACCACATGCTCCAGAGACCTCAACCTCATTACCACAGTCAACAGAACATGCTGGAGGGACAGGTTCATAACCCAGAGACTGTCCACGCTCTGGAATACACTTTCCATATATGTTGAGCAGAGCACCTCACTGGCCATCTTCAGGAGAAATCTTGAGTGGAAGGGAAATTAGAAATCCCCCCCCCCCGGGGATCACTCCAGAGACTCTACTTGATTGAGGCACTGGGAACTGACATCAGACAGCACGATGCCAGCGCACTTCTATGGGCTAGGCTTGTAAAGGCTCCAGGGCCATTAGTCTAGTACACACCTATGAAGATGTGCTTGCAGGAATGGCTGTAGATGGCAATATCATCCAGGTAAGCAATGGCATAATCTCCTTCTCCTGCTAGGATATAATCTACCAGCCTCTGGAAAGTTGCTGGCTCATTTTTAATCCCAAAGGGCATCTTCATGAGCTCATACAAGCTGAAAGGAGGCACAAAGGCTGATCTTTGTTTAATGTTTGGTGTCATGGGCACCTGCTAGTAGCCCTTGGTCAGATCAATAGTGGTCAGATATTTAGCCCCGGCCAGCTTCTCTAAGGCTTCATTTGTCCTGGGCATGGGGCAAGCATCTGACGCTGTGTGACTATTTACTCTTCTGTAGTTCACACACAACCTGGTGCTGCCATCCTTCTTTGGTACCAACACCACTGCGGTGACCCAGTGACTGCTGGACTCCTGGATTACTTGCAGTCCCAAAATCTCCTGTAGTTCCTCCCTCAGAGTCTCTGACTCACTCTGGCACCCTCTTTGGGGCCTGCTTGATAGGTCTTTGGACACTGTGTCCACGTTATCCTGCACCAGCTGGGTGCACCTAGACTTTCCAGTGAACATGTCCCCAAACTTCTGATTTCTCAGGTAGGGAATATCCACTGGGGAATTGCTACCCCTTCCACTGAGGTGTCAGTCCGAGCCTCATCAAGGAGATCAGTCACCAGATCACCTTCAGAATCCTCCTGCCATCCACTGCAAATACTCAGCACAAGGGCCCCTCTACCACAGTAAGTCTTTATTGTATTAACATGGTACAGTTTTTTACCCTGCCTCATGTCAGGTAGGTCTACCATGTAGTTAACATCAATGACCTTCATTATTTTCAAGGGTCCCTCCCAAACTGCCTGCAGCTTATTTTGTCTGACAGGAATAAGCACCATAAGCTGCTGTCCCACAGCATACTCTTTGGCTCAAGCATTTCTGTCTTATCAGACCTTCTGCTGTTTGGTTCCTGCCAGGTTCTCCTGGGCCAAGCCCTTGAGTTCCCTACACCTTGTCCTGAGGTTTAGGATATATGCCACAACAGACTCCTTGTGGGATTCAGACTAACACTCCCACTCATCAAAAATCAAATGTAATGGTCCCCTCACCTAATGCCCATACAGTAACTCAAAGGCTTAAAAACATGTGGGTTTCTGTGGCACCTCCCTGTATGCAAACAATAGATGGGGAAATATTTGTTATACTTTTAAACTGGTCTTTAGTGTAGTATTTAACCTCTCCCAAGACCATTAGTCTGGGGATGGTAGGAGTGATCTTTAGGTGCTTCAGCCCCCCCCCCAGCACTCCTGCAGACAAGCCAGCAGGTCTGACATGAAATAGGCACCTCTGTCAGGGAGTATTTCTTTTGAAACCTACCCTGCTAAAAATCTCTAATAAGGCATTTGCTACCTTTTCTGCCTCAGTGGAGGACAGAACCACTGCCTCAGGGTATCGAGTACCATAATCTACTACCACTAGGGCATAATTCTTCCCTGGGGAACATGGAGTACCCAGAAGCCCACCAATATCCATAGCTACCCTGTGAAATGGCTCCTGAGTCACAGGCAAAGGCAATAGAGGAGCTTTGACCTTGCCTCCTGCCTGGCCTACTTTTTGGCACTGCTCACAGGTGCTGCAATACCATGCTACATCCTTGGCAATTCCATGTCAATAAAAGTTCTGCATAATACGTCTTTGTATGCTTTATGCCCATATGACCTGCAAAACATATGTCATGGGCCATGGCTAGAATTGCCAGATGGTAGGCTTTGGGCACCACCAACTGCTGTATTATCTCACCTTCTAGCCCTGCCTCAGGGGTCCACTCTGTATACAGTAACCCTTTGTTCCATTATACAAACTCCCCTTTTCCTTGAGAATCAGGTGCCTCCCTACCTACCTCATGCAAGCCTTGTAATACATGGTCTGTGAGCTGAGGCTGTTTCAACTCTTTGGAATACAAATGGATATACTCAGTATTTCCAGATGCAGACCTTCCTGCATCAATCACAATTTTCTTTAACAGCACACAGGAGACATACTCAGTAGAGGGTCTGGATCTCTCTGTCTCCCTCCAGGTCACCAATAAGACTCCCCACTGGTACAGCTGTAGGGTTATGTCCGCTGCTGAGTGTCCAAGCCAAGTCCTCCAGCACCATCTCTGTGAAACCAGTGCTTTGTGTCCTTGTTCCAAGTAGCTGAGAAACGCACTGTGAGATTTGATTTTTCACACACACACACACACACACACACACACACACACACACACACACACACACACACACACACACACACACACACACACACACCTGGGAAAGGCTGGCACAGATTTACTCTCTTCTGCTAAATGTATAAGGTAGTTATCACTGTTACCAGACACTCCACTATTGGTTACTCTAAGGCCCTTAACAAAGGATTTCCAATTATGCTGTGTAATATGATTATTAATACAAATGGTAGTAGCTCACCAAATCAGCTAGTCTTTCAGGAGTGGCCCACACAGTCACCAAATAAATATAAGCACTCTCAAAGGTTAAATACTTTTAAAAGGACCAGCCACAATAAGTTTTAAATATATTTAATAATAAATAATGAGCATGAAAATACTGAATATATGTGTACAGTAAACAGAGTTCAAATCACAGGAAACATTGAAAATAATATTTATGGACAGATTCAGACAAAGAAAAACAATATCTAAACTAAGCATCACTATATTTTCCTGACCGAATCTAGGAGAAATACTATTCCCTTCTTAATAGATCAAGACAGATGTTCTTCTTGTTGTCAGACCCAGAAAGAATACTCGAATACTGGGAGATTTCACTTTGTAATATCTAAAATTTCCAAGATGGCTGGCAAAATGACCTAGTCTGGTTACCTGACTCTAAGTTCTCACACTATTCCCCTTTGAAGCTTCAGACAGGATGTTAGCATAGATGTGATAAGATGCATATTTAAAGCTTTTTGTTAATGTTTATGACAGTGTCTAGGGATTCCCTTCTTTTTGCTGAGCTAATGAACAAAGGTTTCTTCCAGACATGCTGTCTTCATTCCTACTCAGAGCTGTAAGATAAGCACTTCCATGGCCCAAGAGGTGGTCGAATTAACAGTATTTTTCTTGAAGTAAGAAGTAAGCTAGCTTTTAACCCCTTCTCTTCCAGTGTCATTTGCTAATATATATATATATATATATATATATATATATATATATATATATATATATATATATATATATATATATATATATATATATATATATATATATATGTATATATATATATATATATATATATATATATATATGTATATATATATATATATGGAATATGCCCCTGGAGTTATATATATATAGTTAGGGGGTGGGATATATATATATATATATATATATATATATGAATATATATATGTATATATATATATACCCTATATATATGTCTATATATATATATATGAAGGGGAATATATTTTAATGCTAATAGTTGTCAGTATATGTATATATCCAGTCTCATGTATATTCCTTCTCTGTCCAGCAGGGCCCACTGTTGATACATTTTTTTTAATATGAGCAACTTTACAAACACATTTTGTTTATCAAATGCCATCCAGTTCATATATTTGTAACACACGCATCTTGTATAAATCAGTTTGATATTCAAAGGACATATCCTTTACAGAACTGTAACCGGCTATGCTGGCACTACCCCATATCATCACATATATAAAAAAAAAAAAAAAATATATATATATATATATATATATATGTGTGTGTGTGTGTGTGTGTGTATATATATATATATATATATATATATATATATATATATATATACATATATATATATATATATATATATATATATACATATATATATATATATATATTACATATGTATATATGTATATATATATATATATATATATATATATGTGTGTGTGTGTGTTTATAATTTTTTTTTCTGTGCTAGCATAGGAAGGCTGTCTTGCTTCTCCATTCATCCTGTAGAGTGATGATCATCTGATAATGGGCCATCTTCAAAGGCATCAGCCAACTCTCAATACCTGTTCATAATAACTACGGGAATGTTTTTTGTGTTATTATATCCCTGTCTTCTGACCCATCCACAGGGAATCTATAGTTGTAGAGTTAAGCCAATGCTGGCTGGATGAAGAAGTGAGAACAATCAGTCAGTTTGGTCAAAGATGCATTATTCTGCTTCTTAGAAGTATCCGGAACCCCCCCCCCCCCATAAAAAGAGCAAATAAGAGGTGCTCAGTACATAGAAAACCTAGCAAGTTACCTCAAAGACCAATTGGAACATGCAGAAACTTGCAATAAAAATGAATTTATTGACTCTGTATTACATACAGCACAGCAGTTAAGTGCTTTTGTCCTCCACTAGAACTTTCTCAAAACTGTCCAACAAACTAAGTGATCCAATTAAATAACAAACCTATCCACTGATGATTAAAATTAACCCAATGGGAATGCAAAATGTATTAACACTTGATAAGTTTAAATCCATAAAAATATAAAATTGTGCAAGTAATGCATAAAAAGAATCCTAAGAAATGAAATAATACTTGTACTTTCAGGTACAATAGAACAGTTATCATTAATACCTGGAAAAGTATACGGGTCTAGCTGTAACTGACAAAGTGCCTGCTTGCTTAAATATTCTTTCCATGGACCTGCTTGTTCAGAATCCTCAACTTTCTCCAAAGTAAACACAAACTTCTTAAAATTGTTACATAATAACTAAGCACTATTAGAATTACCCATTGAAATGTCTTGATGCTGCTCATAAATTTGCTTTTTCAACTGTCTCTCAGTCTTGCCTACATAAAATACGTCATAATAGACTCTCAATTTAGATATACAATGGTTTTAGTGTTACAATCAAACTTACCATGGCATAACAAACTTCTTTGATGGTTAACAAATGTGCTCATAGTATCTAATATGTAATGGCTTTGTTTACATCCTACCTCATTTATTCATTTTGCACATTTTTCTGTCTAAAACTTGAGGTGCAGTTTCGAACGACCACTTAATGTTTTTTCTTGTATTTTTTTAAACAGTCATCTTTATTAAATTATCATGTATGACATAAACCATGTTACATTTATATAAATGACAATAAACCACAGTAACACAATCTCAGTTGTAAACATTATACATTACAAACAGTGCCAACACAACTGTAGCTGCAAACATTAAACATCACTTTTAACATTTCTAGTCATTGTTAATCATTACATAGCTCATTCAAGTCCTGATTTTTCCTAAACCTCACCCCCTTGTATGCACTGATTACATGATGTCCACCTTTTCCTATGCAATTCAATCCCAGCCATCCCATCTCTGTTACTATCTTCACCACCATGCAACAAAAACCTTAGACTTTGGAAACATCAACTGTTTATGGCAATACCACAAAGTTTTCGGGTCTATGAACCTCCTTAGTGTGAATTCTGTGCTGTCTGGCTTTAATTTATCTTTATAGCTCTCCCAGCTGGGAAAACACTCAAATGCTTTCAGAAAACATTTTTCCTCCAAGCCATTTCTCTTTGAGATTGTCTGCTAGTGGCACAAGGACCAGATACAGGACTGTTTATTAGAAAAAAGACCTTCTAATATTCAATATTTATCAGTTACTTGTTTTCTGTCAAAACCTGTTACTACATAAAGCTAATAGACTTAAAATAGTCATTCCTCTATGCAAAAATGAGGAAAAAATGCACTATTTTATCTTTTGTCATGTTCTTAAGCCAGATTCCCCCTTTTTTACACAAAAATAACTGAAAAAACTTTACTTTATAACATGTAGAGTAAATCATGCACCGCATTAGTACTGTTAACTGTAAGTAAAACATTTTTTTCTTAACTCTTTCTCTCTCTTCCCTTTCTGACCCCCTCCTGAGTATTTGTCTTAACATTGACATGAAGTAGGGCATATGCTTTATTGTCCCCTACAGGTTTAACAAAGTCCAAACAAATCCAATATTTCCAGATTTTCTTGTTATATTTCATAAATAAACTTTTATAATCCCACATTTTTCAATTTCCAGGTTACTAATTTTAGTCTCCCAAAGTAAATGAGATGAAGGAGGGCTTATACTTTAGAGTCCCCTGCAAGTTTAACAAAATCCACAAAAATCCAATATTCACAAATCCTCTTTTTCTGCCATGCTTCACAAGTATAATTATTGCTTTTTAATCCCACATTTGTCAGTTTCTAATCTGATTTTATTCTCCAAGCATTAATGACACGAAGAAGGTCATATGCTTTAAAGTCCAGTACAAGTTAAGAAAGTCCAATATTTTCATATTTTCTTATTCTGTCCTATTTCACAAATATAATTAGTTTATCAGCCCCCATTTGTCAATTTCCAAGTTACTAGCTTTAATCCTGTTCTTCTCCATCTTCCAAATCCCGTCTGTTTCATTTCCAACATATTCTCGATTCTCCTAGTTGAGTCGTATTTTCTTCTTTCTCTCAGGCATGTTCCTTTGAAACAGTGGAAAAGATTTCATGGGCTCAGTCTACCCATAGTCCTTATCACCAGAGGAACATGAAGCAGAACCTCCTGTTTCACTGCTTGCTCTTTGTTGGACAAACTTTTGTATTTCCTCCTCAACATGTACTGCGTCAAAAAATGATTTCGTCCCTCCAGGCAAAGACACTTTGAAGATGGCTGGGTACAGCAGTTTGAATCTCATGCCTCCTTCTCCACATTCCCTAAATAATGGAATATATTTACTCCTCTTCTGCCTGGTGTACAATGAGTAGTCATTCTCCTCAAACACTCTGTCTTTTACCATTTTGTCCGTCTGACACAGTTTTGTTAGAATCAACAACTCCTGCCGATAAGACTGCATCTTTACTGTTAAAGGTCTAGGTTGTTTAATAGCAACCAGATTTGGACCATACACACTATGTGCCCTTTCAATTAACAATTCCTGTTGTGGAATAATAGTCCAGTTGATTATTTGTGGTTTCATAAAATGAATACAGTCTGTTCTTTCCAGCTTCTCAGGTACAGCAGAAAATCTTAGGTTTGCACTACATGCTCTTTCCTTCAATTCTGTTATTTTTGAGCAATCTCTTCTTGTGCAGTCTCATATTCAGCCAGCCTTTTCCTCATTTCAGCCTCTCACTTTTGGAGTTCTGTCATCTTATCTGAATATCTGTTTAAAGCTTCTTCCATTTTTTCCAGCTTTTAATTGTTTGTGTTGATATATTCCATCAGTGTTTGGTTTATTTAACCAGGTCTGTCTGCAGCTGATTTATACTTTCCTCTAGGTTATTTAAACATGTCTGGAACTTGCACTGCTTTGTACTGAACAGGTGAAATATTTATCCTAGTTTGTGTTTTTTCCTCACCCTTTCTAACTGATTTTCCTCCAGGTCCTTTACTGCCTGGATGCCAGGAAAAAAGAAAAATAGACTTACTAGCCACTTACTGAAATTTACTCAGAAATCTAGGTCCACTAGCGTTAGAGTCTGAATTAAGCTGTTACTCAATGTGCAGCCATCTTGGAATGCCCCACAGCTGCTTAATCTTAGTCCCTCTCCTGTAAATAAATTTGGGCTTAAACACTAGTTTAACTCAAATCTCCTCAGAAAAGCTCTTTTTCCAGTACTTGATCAGTATAGTCCTAATAAAGCTTGCTTCATTAGTAAATGTCTAAATAAAATTTTATTTGTATAAAATCATTGATACTAGTGTTCTTATCCCAAGATAATGTTTTATCAAGAAGTATAGGCATGTATTTGGTAGTTCTCCCGGCATGAATTGATGCTTCACTATAATTGATAATCTCCCAGATGTAACCCATAAATAAAAAGTATGTTTTTTAGCTTAAGCATCTCAAAGTTAAAGAAAAAAAATGATCAGAAATTATTCTCGATAACCGAAGCATTTACCCCAGAACAATCACCTTTTTCTGAAAAGCATGATAACATGATCAACATAAAATAATACATTAACAGCACTTGGGAAGCAGTAAGGACTATGAACAAAACTTTATCCCTTGTCAAAGATAAAAAAGAGCCAAAAATGTACCACACACTTTATAAATAAACCACAAGCTTTATAATTATTATTCAAGACCAGTTCCCAGAGTTCTAAACATACTTTAAATTCATCATTTAATTGCTCCTTTTTTAAAAGTGCCTCCTTGAGCCATTTAAGACCAATATTGTGGTGCGTTACACTAAACAAATCTATATTATAAAGAGAATATGGTATTTGTCACTATAGATATTCAAGCTTTAGTGTATTCCTCACAATATTGGTGTTGAATGGTTCAAGGAGGTACTTTTATAAAGGAGACAATTAACAAATGATGAATTTAAAGTATGTTTAGAACTCATGGAATTGGTCTTGAATAATAATTATAAAGCTTGTGAATTATTTATAAAGTGTGTGGTGCATTTTTGGCTCTTCATTTTATCTTTGACAAGGGATACAGTTTTGTGCATAGTATTTCTGTCCAAGTGCCATTTGTGTGTTTGGTATGACTTTTTTTTGGCACTTTTACTCTTCTTTGTGTTTTTGGTCTGCTTTGAGAAACTTTGTCCTACTTCCACCTCTTCTAATCGGAGAAACATGAGTCAAGGGAATGGAGGAGAGCTCAATGTACTGGTTGGTGAATTAACAGAGTAATTGTCACTTTTAACCCAAATGTGCCACAAGGTTTTGGACACTGGAAAAGGAAAAAAATACAAAGGATATGAATTCTTTAAACTGTGAGATTCCAGCTAACCAGGAAGGGTTAGCAATTGAAGGGAGGAGTTCTGAACCGGAAGAAGCAGACCTTCAGAACACAGGCACGCATGAGAACAGAGCAGTTGATAGTTTGAGTTGTAGCAGTTTTCCCCAGATTTCTTGGATTAATTATGGTGACAGGAGTGGAGAAAATGATTTATCGGCGGAGGAGATATTAGCACTTTCTGGACAATGCAGTCTGGAAGAAGGCAAGAGACAGTCCAGCTCCAGTAACCCTGAGGTAAAAAATGGGCAGGAGTTTAAAACTAGAGAAAACTTTGGAGGGTGGCTTAATAATAGTTTTATTGACTTTTAAGTAAAAGGAAATGAACCACCAAACAGAGACAGTTTATAATACAAGCTTGAATAAGCTTTAGGACTGCATTTTAAAATATAAGACTTTGGGTATAGACAGTTATTTAAAAGATTACATTAATAAGGAAATTATCACTAAAGGCTTAAGAATCTAAGTTTCCTAATAATGTTTATGGTTCTATTTTCCATCAAAAGTTACTGAAAATATTTGATGCCTGTGGAACTGAAATCATGAAAGCCATTATTAGAATGAGAGGGATAAGGAAGGATTATTTGTGGAAACAGTCGATTAAATAAATTGATTGTTGCAGATCTAATGTTTACTGTTGAAAAACAAGTGAAATTCCATAATATTAAGCAAACAAAAAGATGAAAAATTTGCATGGAATTTTAAAAGGAAATGTAGCAAGTTGGAAAGGGATATTTTAGAATATCAGGAGAACTGTAGTTATCCTAAGTCCAAGAACCCAATTCAGTACAGGAGTTAGAGAAAATTACATTGAGGGTAAAACTGATAGAGGGGATGGGATGAGGGATGATAACCAGAACCTTGACTGGGACAGGAGGAGGAATGTGTCCTGTCAAGGGAATTTTCAGGACCCCTCAGAGTACCCCCCTTTAAGGGGATCCAGAGAGATTGAAAATGAAGACACCTGTGCAATGCTATTACAGTCATGAGAGGATACCAGAGAGGGAAGATATTAAATAACACCATTGACAATCTAAACGAGGGGGAAGTGAGAATTCGGGATATAGTGTACTGTGGTGAAAAATGAAAATGGTGAAGAGATAGTTGGGGATGGGTTTAAATACACTAATAAAAATATTAGTATTTATAGTTATATTGTTTGAGGTGAATGAGGTGTTTTTTCAGTTATTTATTAAAGGGTAAAATTTATCCCTAGTAAGAAAACAGAGATTAGTAAAGGGTTAATAAATGTTAAGCTTTTTCTTAGGAAGAAAAACTTACAATTAACCAAGGTTTTGGGTGGAAAGGGGAAGAAGTTATGTTAAGGAAGATAAGTATATACAACCCACCCCTTCATCCACAGTCAAAAAGTTTTGAAACATATGTGGAGAAGAATTAAGGGAAAAATTAAAGGTAAGTAAAGTGACCCCTCATTTATCAACAGAAGAAAACAAATTGTTAGAAGAATTAAGAGGTAATAAACATCCAAGAGTGATGAAACCTGACAAAGGAGCTGGAATTGTGTTAATGGATACCATTTTATATGTAGCCAAAATGATGGACTTGTTAAATGATAAATATATGAATGAGTTTCTAGGAATGAAATTAATATTATTTATCATAGGATTGATTTTGCGTTAAGGGAATTATACAAGGATGGAATGATGTAAATGTGTTTTAATCATTTAATTATAGAACAACCAGTAACACCATCCTTTTCCAAATGTACATAAGAATGTGACTGACCCACCTTCAGTCAGATTGTGACCGATAATGGGTCTAAGATGTTCCCTTTGGCTAAATACTTAGATTCGAAGTTAAAGATCTGGGTTCAACAAACCGATATTCTTAAAGATTCATGGGATTTCTTAAGTAGTGTTAATAAGGAATTTTATAAGGAAGATATTTGTCACTATAGATATTCAAGATTTATTTAGTGTAATTCCCCACAATATTGATCTTAAATCGTTCAAGGAGACACTTTTTAAAAGGGGCAATTAACAAATGATGAATTTAAAGTAGGTTTAGAACTCATGGAATTGGTCTTGAATAATTATAAAGCTTGTGGCTTATTTATAAAGTGTGTGGTACATTTCTGGCTCTCTGTTTTATCTTTGATAAGGAATAAAGTTTCGTGCATATTCCTTATTGCTTCCTAAGTGCTGTTCGTGTGTTATTTGGTCGGACTTTTTTTTGGCATTTTTCTTTGTGTTTTGGTTTTGAACTCGATCGGTATAAATAACTATTAGAAAACCAATGTTTTCTCTAAATGGTGGACTGAAATATCTTTGATTGGACATCTTTAAAAACCTTGACATCCAAAAATGAATACTTTCTTTAGAAAACTTGGATGTAAAGTTAACAAATCTGCTGAATTGTTAAGCTTGTTGAAGATGTTCTTCAAAACTATCAAATCCCCTGCTCATAACATAAAAATGCCATCTTGGTATCTCAAAGTTTTAATATATGATTAAAATTCACTGTTAAACACATGAAGCTTTTCCCATTCTGTAAGTATTAAAGCCAACCCAGATTTTTGCTTAAAATATTCTCCTTCGAAAAACAAAGTTATTTTTTAAAATAATGTCCATGAAAATGTCAGTGATACTCAAGTCATTAGCATCTAACCATGGACACTTGAAAATGGCTTCAATAAACCATTTCATTCCTCTGGAATGTGGAATCACTGTGTATAAACTCATAATATCAGCTATGACAAAAAGAATCTCTTCCATATAATCAAATACATTTTATGTAAAAGAAAAAAAAATGGAAAGAGTCCTTCAGCAAGTGTGGGAATGAATCCAAATCACCCTTCAGTTTTTGTTGAGCCAAATAGCTACTGGCTCAGCAGTGGATCTCCTTGTTGCAACAATAGGTCAAAAGGGTGGGCCCTGTAAATGGGTGTGAATTTTGGGAATACTAAAAATAATTGAAACTACAATAGATAGCATATCTACAAAATGGAATAAATTCATATTAATCATTTTTTGAAACAGTAAATCCTCTAAAAGGCACCTAATATGAGCATAACATATGTGTATTTCATTTAAAGACACCCTAACATAAATAAACCATCATTAAGCAAGCTGAACATCTTAGTAGAATAATTTATAACATTCATAATGACAAGTCACCCACTCTTGTCAGGCTTCATAAATCTCAAAGAGCCATCATGAGTCATTCTGTATAATTTTTTTTTCATTTTAGTGATATTACTAAACTTGTTTGAACAATTGCACAAATCTCCAAAGTCACGCTCCATATTTTGTTCCAACAATTGTAATGCTAGTACAAGTGGGGGATTAAAACAACTAGAACACTTAAATTTATCAGGAAGTTCAATCTCTTTCCAAAAAGCAAAACTAAATTAAGTCTTCTCACAAGCTGTCTTAAATCTACAAGTAAGGAGACAACATTTGAATGTTCTGTAGGAACAAACGTGAACCCATATTGAAACAACCTAAGGTGAACATATTCAAAGATCATTGTAGTTGTATATAGAAAATTCACCACTAGTGTAAATCTGGAGCTGAAAGTCAGTTTCAAAGTCAATTATTACTGTCTCTAGTAATGTGGCTCTTGTAGGTTCATAGGTGTGTCACTGTGTACTAGGCTAATGGCCCTGAGGCCTTTACAGGCCTAGCCATAGGATTACAATGGCATTGTGCCACCCAGCCTTAGTTCCCAGTGCTTCTGTCGAGTAGAGCCACTGGAGTTATGACAGGAGTGAATTTTCTATTTCCCATCCACTCATCAAGATTTCTCTTGAAGAAGGTTGGCGAGGTGCTATGCTTGACATGTATGGGAAGTCTATTCCATAGCATGGGCAGCCTCAGGGTTATGAACCTATCCCTCCAGTATGTTCTGTTGATTGTGGTAATGAGGCTGAGGTCTCTGGAGTGTGTGGTGTGCAGGGATTAGGATTTCTTTAGATGTAGCATTTCTAATAGAAGTGGGTCAGACATGGCTTTGTGAGTCAAGCAGAGATTGCCTATAAGCAGGCAATATGAGACAGAGAATAGTTGGAGTTTTTTTAGTCTGTCCATATAGGACAAGTGTTTAAGGTCTAGGACCCTCTTTGTGAGGTACTTTTGTGGCCTCTCCAGTTGCAGGTGTCTAGTGAGGTACATGCCAAAGGGGGCATTGTACTCGATGATTGGCCTAATGAGGGAAGAGTAGAGGGAGACAGTGACCTCTTTCTTCCTGGATGAAAAACCCTTAGTAATGAGATGTGCCACATAGGACATTCTGAATAGAGTGGTAATATGATCAAAAGAGAGGTTGCTGTCAACCTGTGTTCCCAGATCTCTTATAATGCCTTCTGTGTTCAGTGGACTACCATCAATGTGGTAGTTCATGGGAACTGGGTTTTTCCCAAAGAGGATGATGACACATTTTTTGGCATTGAGCTTAAGGACATGGTTCTGACACCAGTTGTTGGTCTCAGTGAGGCGATTCTGTAGGATGTCAATATCACTTGGGGAGTTAATAATGGCTCCCAACTTGCAATCATCTGCAAACATTGTCAGCCACAGTCCCTCTGTGTTGGCCTGGACTTCAGAGAAGTAGATACCAAATAGGAGAGGACCCAGGACCGAACCCTGTGGGATTCCACTCGTGACTAGTTGGCAGTCTGACTTGAAGCCAGCTACTTTCACAATGTGGGTTCTATCTGTGAGCTGGTTTGCAATCCACCTAGTGATATAGGGGTTGATGCATAGCTTAGTGAGTTTTTCTGTAATTCATGAGTGTGGAATGGTATCAAAGGCCTTGACCAGATCAAGGTAGGCTATATTAACAACCTTGCCTTCATCCACAGCTCTGGTGACTGACTCAAAAAAAGTCAACCAAGTTGAGCAGGCATGATCTACCCTTCACAAAACCAAACTCTGTGGGATCCAGAGTTTGAAGATTCCCTATATCCTTGTTTATTAGGTCCATGATGATGCATTCCATAGCTTTGCATATCACTCTTCAGGCTAATGGGGTGATAGTTCCCAGGGTCTGTAGTCGCTCTACCTTTATGGAGAGGGATGACTGTAGCAGTGTGCTATTCAGTAGGGACAAAGCCTGAGGTGAAGTGGAGATTGAACAGGGCACACAAGTGCGATGCCAGTTCACTCTGTAGTTCATGTAAAACACAGCCAGGGATATTGTCAGGTCCCATAGAAACTGTATTCTTGGCCTTGGACAGTGCTGTTTTAACCTGTGCAGCAGTAATACTGGGTGCCTGGCACTCTACTGGTATTGTGATTGGTCCCTTGGGGGGAGAGGGATAAAGTTGGCACAGAATCTGTCGGCCTGCATATTGGCAATGTGTTGGCTCAGTATAGGAGGTACCATAGGTTCATAGGTAGGTACTAGGCTATCTGCCCAAGGGCATTTATAAGCTTAGCCAGAATGTGTTGGCTTTCGCTTCCATTTTAGATTAGTTTCCTGAGCCTCTGTCCAGCAGGGCCACTGAAGTGATTCCAGGGATAAATTTATGATTTCCCATCCACTCGTCAACATTTGTCTTAAAGAGAGTCAGTGAGGGGCTTTGCCTAACATAGATTGGGATTCTATTCCAGAGTGAGGGAAGTCTCTGGGACAGGAATCTATCCCTCCAGCATGTTCTATTTATTGTTGTGCTGTGGTTTAAATCCCTAGAGCGTGTGACTCTAAGAGATTTGGTTTTCTTGAGGTGGAGCATGTCCATTAATTCTGGGTTAGACATGGCCTTGTACTTCAGGCAGAGATCACCTCTGAGTAGGCGGTAAGCAACCGAGTAGAGCTGGAGTTTCTTTAGTCGAGCTGCATAGGGCATCTGTTTGAGGCCCAAGATACTCTTGGTGAGGTACTTCTGTAGTCATTCCCGCTGTTGCAGGTGTCTAGTAAGGTACATCCCAAATGGGGCATTGTACTCTATTATGGGCCTGATGAGCGATGAGTAGAGGGGCACAATAACCTCTCTTGATCTAGATGTGAACCCTTTTGTAATTAGGTGGGCTACATAGAAGGATTTTCTAACAACTTTGGCAATGTGATTATCAAAGGAGAGGTTGCTATCTACTTGGGTCCCCAGATCCCTAATTACATCTTCCACACTTAGTGGATTACCACCTGTGTGGTAGTTTGTGGGCACTTTGTTTTTCCCAAAGGGGATGACTATGCACTTTTTGACATTTAGCTTGAGGCCATGATTCTGACACCAGGTATTTGTCTCCATGACACCCTTCTGGAGGATGTCTGTGCCAGCTGGGGAGTCTATTATGGCCTGCAGTTTGCAATCATCCGCAAACTTGGTCAGCCATAGTCCTCCCATGCTTGCCTCTACCTCAGAAAAGTATATACCGAACAGGAGGGGTCCCAGGACTGAGCCCTGTGGAATGCCACTTGTAACCGGTTTAGAGTCGGACATAGCACCCGCAACTCTAACCATGTAAGTTCTATCCATGAGCCAGTTGGCAACCCATCTCGTGACATAGGGGTTAATGTTCAAGCTGGTAAGCGTATCTATAATGCCAGAGTGGGGAATGGTGTCAAAGGCCTTTGCGAGGTCCAGGTAGGCTGTGTGGACTACCTTTCCCTCATCTATGGCCTTGGTAACTGTTTCAAAGAAGTCAACTAGGTTTAGGAGGCATGATCTGCCTTTAACAAAGCCGAATTGGGTAGGGTCCAGTGTCTAGAGGTTCCCAATGTCTCTGTTAATGAGTTCCATGATGATGCGCTCTATAGCTTTGCAGACCAAACTAGTCAGGCTTATAGGGCAATAGTTCCCATGATCCGTTGTGGCATCACCTTTGTGGAGCAGGATAATTGTTGCTGTATGCCATTCTTTGGGTACATAGCCTGCGGTAAGGCTGAGTTTGAACAGTGAATTTAGGTGAGGGGTTAGTTCATTTTGGAGCTCATGTAAGACGCAGCCTGGGATACCATCCAGTCCCATTGATTCTGTGTTTTTGACTTAGGTGAAAACAGCTCTTTCCAGTGTGTCTGTGATATCTGGGGCTGTACATTCTTCTGGGATGGACACGGGCCCTTTTGGGGGTGAGGGGGAGATAAAGTTTGCACTGAACCTGTCAGCCAGGATGTTGGCAATGTCAGTTGGTTCAGTGCATTTTTTGCCATTTTGCACTAGCTCAGAGCAGATCTGAGAGTTGCCACCTAGATTTTTGACATAGATAAAGAAGGCTTTGTGATTATCTTTAGAGTCTTTGGCAATTTTTCTTTCGAAGCTGGCCTTGGATGATTTTATGAGGGATCGTAGTTTCTTGCTGATACTGATCAGGGATGCCTTCCCTTTTTGGGATTTTGCTCTATCATGTAATAGTTTCCTCCTTCTGTTGTATAGCTTATTTATGGCCAGGGTCCACCAGACTGGTTTCCTCTTTTTGGAGGAGTGAGTCTTGGTTTTACTTGGGATGGCTCGATCCATGCATTCCTGTAGGTGCTCATAGACTGCATTTGTAAAGGATTCTGTGGTTTGGGCAGCATTATCCTTTAGCAAGGGGGCTTTGAAACTTTCCACCTCAGTCTTGAGAAGTGTGAAGTTTGCTTTTGAAAAGTTTTTCACAGTGGTTTCCTTGACTGGGGGTGGGGTCAGGATGTGGATGTTCAGTGTAATTAGTTTATGGTCTGATCTTACCAGTGATGGGTTTACCTCTGGTGTGGAACATTGGTCCTCCATGTTGGTGATGATCAGGTCCAATATGTTGTCACCTCTTGTGGGAGTGGTGACCAGTTGTTCCAGGGCGTTTGAGTTTATAAACTCTAGGAAGCGTTGGGCAAGGGAGTTAGTACTTGAGTAGTTTTCCCAGTCAATGTTTGGGTAGTTGAAATCACCCAATATCATGGTGTTAGGTAGAGCCTTCATATTTTCCAGTGTTCTCAGGAATGCTGAGTGGGGGTCCTGAGACAAGGTGGGTTATCTGTAGAAAGCTACAATCTGAAAAGCAGCTTTGCCCACTGTTAGTTGCACATGGATGGTCTCCGAGGCCTTGTGCTGTGCCACTAACCTGGTGGTGTGGGTATCCTTGATGAAAATGGATACACCCCCGCCTTTTGTACTTCGGTCCAGGTTCTGGGGCCAAAAGGTATGGTATCAGTTATAGTCTGGTAGTGCTGGGGTGCTCTCTGGAGCCTTGAACCAGGTTTCTGTTACTGCACAGATATCGATTCTCTCCATAATGAGGAGTGCCTCGATTGCGTGCATTTTGAGGTTTAGACTTCTGGCATTGAGCAGCATTACCCTCAGTTTTTGGTTTCTTGTGTTGTTTACAGAGGTGGGTTTTTCTTTTGAGCCTTGCCTAAAAAAGGCACTATGGGGGTGGCAAGAGCCTTGGCCAGTATTCAAAAGCCTAAGGGCGACAGGTGCAAGCCGTCTCTGGTGAAGCAACGTGGCTTGTCGAGCATGTCATCCCAGGCTGACAAGCACTGGATCCCCTTTGACCACCACCAAAAGCTTAGCCAGTTGTTAAAATTGATCATTTTATCTTTATACTGTAGCATCATTCTTGGTGAGGCAAGATGCTACTCGGGGTCAGGGTCATACCAGCCTGGGCTACATGATCGGAGAGCTCTTCTATGTCTCTTTTCATGTAGTCCAGGGAGGTACGTCTCAGGTCATTCACACCAACATGGACAATGACAGAGTCATATTTGTACATGTTCTGGAGTGACCTGAGTGCTTGTGTTGTGTGGCAGATACTGGCAGCCAACAGGCAGCTTACAGTAACCTTCTCCTTGTTCAGTCTAGTGAGTGGGATGTCAGTGTGACTGACAACAGAGTCACCTATTACTAGTGTATTGGGTGTGTTATTTAGCCTTAAGGGCTGTGATTGCATGGCACACTGACTTTGTGAAGTATGTGATACGTGGTTGTTGTTTGGGGATGGAGGTTGCTTGGATGTCTGCTTTGGAGGTCTCTGCTGCTTTGGCAGTTTTTATTTAGAGCCTCTGAGTATGTTTTTGTGTATTTATGTGTGTTATTTGCTAGTGCAGATATGACTGGTCTATGTGAGACTGGTAGTGTGGTGCAGGTGTTTCTCTTCTCTAGCTTGGAGCAAATCTGGGTATTGCCATGGAGATCCTTTACATAACTATTGAAGGCCTTGTGGTTGTCTTTACTATCTGCTGCAATTCTGTTTTCATAGCTAGCTTTAGAGGATTTGATGAGGGATCTCAACTTTTTGTTGAGACTGATAAAGGAGTTTTTCCAGTCTTGGGATTTCACCTTATTCTGCATCAGTTACCTCCTTCTGTTGTACAGTTGGTTTATGGCAGGGGAGCACCAGATTGGCTTCCTTTTTTTGGAGGAGAGCGTCTTGGCTCTATTGGGTATGGTGAGATTCATGCATTTGTGTACGTGATCGTACAGTGCATTGGTGTATGATTCGGCAGTCATGCAACTTTTCTCCATTTGCATGGGTGCCATGAAGTTAGCCACCTATGTTTATAGGAGCCCAAAGTTAGCTTTGGAGATGTTTTTCGTGGTAGTTCCCTTTACAGGGTGGGGGTGGGTGGGAGGGATATGTATTTCCAAGGTGATTTGTTTGTGGTCTGATCTTACCAGGGAGGAGTTGACTATTGGTGTAGAGCAATGGTCACCCATGTTAGTAATGACCAGGTCAAGGATATTGCGCCCTTTAGTCAGGGTATGAACGTGCTGGTCCAGGGCATTGGAATTAATGAACTCCAAGAAATGTTGGGCAAGTGTATTGGTACATAAGTAGTTAATGAAGGGGGTAGTTGAAGCTGCCTAGTATGAGAATGTTGGGTTGGACGCTAATATTCTCCAAGGTGCTTAGAAATGTGGAGTGCGAGTCTTGGGACATGGTTGGGGAGCTATAGCAGCCTATGACCTGAATCTCTGTCTTACCCAATGTTAGCTGCACCTGAAGTATCTCTGATGCGTTATGTTGGCCTACCAGTCTAGAGGTGTGTGCATCCTATGAATATGGAAACACCTCCGCCTTTGGAGATTCAGTCCAATTCTGGGGTGGAAAGGTGTGGAATGAGTTATAGCCTGGTAGTACAGGTGTGCTTTCTGCTGCCTTGAACCAGGTCTCTGTTACAGCACAAATGTCGATGTTTTCCATTTTAAGGAGTGTTTTGAGTGAGTGCATTTTGAGATTTAGACTTCTAGCATCGAGCAGCACGACCCTCAGATTGCATTTGTTTGTAGCTGTTATAGTGGTAATTTGGTCTTTGGAACACTGCCTAAAAAAGGCACTATAGGGGTGGCAAGAGCCTTGGCCAGTATCCGGAAGCCCAGGGGTGACAGACCATCTCTGGCAAAGCTTTGAGGTCTGTCAATCATATCATCCCAGGCAGACGGATACCCTTAGAATGACACCAGAAACGTAGTCAGTTGTTGAAATCAATCAGTTTCTGCTTGTACTGTGGTATCATTCTAGTTGATGGTAGGATGCTGCTCAGGGCTAGGGTCATACCTGCCTGGGCTACATAATCTGAGAGCTCATCCATGTCTCTTTTCATGAAGTCCAGGGAGGTACATCTCACATCATAGGTTCATAGATTAGTACTAAGCTAACTGCCCTTGCGAGCCATTTTAGGCCTAGCCAGTTATCCCTTGTGAGACTCAATCCCTGCACCTTGTGTTTGTAAGGCAAGCACCTTAACCATTAGGCCACCCTCCCAACCCTCATTAACACCCACATGTACAATGATAGTCATATTTGTACCTGTTGAGGGACCTGACTGGTGCATTATGTGCTGGATCCTGGCACCTGACAGGCAGCTGTTACTTTCTCCTTATTCAACCTAGTGAGTGAGACATCAGTGTGCCTCACTATCAAGTCACCTATGACTAGTGTGTTGGGCATGCTGTTTTCCCTTATAAGCTTTGGTTGAGTGGCACACTGTTTAGGAGAGTTGGCTTTGGTTGAGTGGCACACTGTTTAGGAGAGTTATGTCTTGTGATTAGTGTTCTGCTGTGGTGGTTGAGTGCATTTCTGCCTTGGAGGTCTCTGCTGTTTGGAAAGATTTTTATTGAAAGCCTCCATGAAGGTGGGTGTGTGGTTTGTGTTTTTATGTGAAGGCAGTGCTGGTATGTGTTCTGGAGGGCTATGTGTTCCATGTGGTGTGGTGCAAGTGTTGACCTTCTCCTCTTGGCCAACTATTCAGGTCTTGGCTGCAGAGTGTGTGGCTTCCAATTTGGATATGTAAGTGCATCTCTCGCAAGTCTGAGTGTTGGTAGGTAAGAAGAGAGGGTTGTCTGTGTACATGAGGCAGTTGCTACATTGCCTCAGGATGCCCAAGTTCACCAGGTTAATAGGAGAAAGTAGAGGGAACTGAATTAATAGGAGAAAGTACAGGGAAATGAACTTTAGACTTCCCTGGAGGGGTGGGCATTAATAAAAAGTACTGGATCTATTTCATTGTAAAACATTTTTAGTGCAGGTAGCACTTTTGTGTTCTACAATAATTGCTACAAGAAGTCTGGTAAAGTGCTAGACTAATAAGCTAGTACAAGTGCAGGAGAGGAGAGAACTAGCAGATCTAAAGGAAAAATTGAAGAGCAGACTTTGACACTGCTCAGAAGCTTACAAACAGTCCCAGATACAGCACATTTTTATCTGGACCAGACTAGTTATAGGAAAGGAGGGAAACTAGTGCAAATGCAGGCTTTTAAAGCAGAAAGTTGAGAGAGATGGACAAACTGCCCATACAGCCAATAAACTACAATTTCTGGGCCAGAAACCACTTGTCTTGTGGTAGCTATGCTACCTAGTGCTTACCACTCCCACTGATAAGCTAGAAGGCTTCCCTCCAATGCAGAAAGGCTTGGGTGGGGGCTCAGAAGCTTGCATTTAGTCCTGGATATGGCAAATCTGTATCTGGACTAGACTAGTTACAGGAAAAGCAGGAAACTAGCTTAGAATTTTTTTTTTTTTTTACAGAAAAGTAGCTAAAATAGCACTAAAAACAATTCAAGTGCAGTGCAAACTAGTACACTTGAGTGTGTATTCATATTACAGCAAAGACAGTTTAAATAAATGCAATTTATTCAACCTGTATTCTGAACTGAATTAAATTATTTTGTATCAAAAAAGCTGGATAGGAAGTGAGAGAGTGAGCAAAGCAATTTTAATGAACAGTAAAATAAACATAGGTTCATAGGTTCATAGGTTCATACTAGGCTATCTGCCCGAGGGCATTTATAAGCCTAGCCCATAGTTTTGTGGCTTACGCCACCCCTTTTGTATGGGGAACTATACCCATTATTTTGCTGTGCCTCTGTCTAGCAGTGACACTGAGGTAATCCCTGGAGTATATCTGCGATCTCCCATCCATTGGTCAAGATTTCTCTTGAACAAGGCCAGCGAGGTGCTCTGCCTCACATATACCGGGATTTTGTTCCACAGCATAGGGAGTCTTTGGGTGATGAATCTATCCCTCCAGCACGTCCTATTAATAGCCGTGTCGAGGTTTAAGTCTCCCGCCCTTGTGGCTCTGACGGATCTAGATTTTTTGAGGTGAAGCATATCCATCAAATCTGGGTTTGACATGGCCTTGTATGTCAGGCAAAGGTCACCTCTGAGCGACTGTATAGAGCTGGAGTTCTTTCAGTCGGGCAGCATAGGACAGATTTTTGAGACCCTTTATCCTTTTGGTGAGGAACTTTTGTGGCCTCTCCAGCTGCTGCAAGTGTCGGGTCAGATACATTCCGAATGGGGCATTGTACTCAATCATTGGTCTGATGAGTGATGAGTATAGGGAGACTATGACCTCCCTTGATCTAGATGTGAATCCCTTCATGATAAGGTGGGCAATGTAGAAGGTCTTCCTAACTACTTTAGCTACATGGGTGTCGAATGACAGGCTACTGTCAACCTGGGTCCCCAGGTCCCTGATAACTTCTTCTGTGCTCAGAGGATTACCACCTATATGGTAGCTAGGGGTAACCTTGTTTTTCCCGAAGGGTATGACTATGCATTTTTTGGCATTTAACTTTAGGCCATGGCTCTGACACCAGTCATCCGTTTCTGTGAGACCCTTCTGAAGGATATCTGTGTCAGATGTGTTTTCGACTATGGCGCCCAGTTTGCAGTCATCTGCAAACTTAGTCAGCCATAACCCTCCTGTGTTTGCTTGTACTTTGGAAAAGTAGATGCCAAACAAGAGTGGGCCCAGGACTGAGCCCTGTGGGATACCACTTGTGACAGGCTTTGAGTCTGACATGGCGCCAGCAACTCTGACCCTGTGGGTTCTGTCACTCAGCCAGTTTGCAACCCATCTTGTGATGTATGGGTTAACATTTAAGCTGATGAGTTTTCCAATGATACTCGAGTGGGGTATTGTATCGAAGGCCTTCGCCAGATCGAGGTAGGCTGTATGGACTGCCTTTCCCTCATCAATGGCTTTGGTGACTGTTTCGAAAAAGTCAACCAAGTTTAAAAGGCATGATCTGCCTTTGACAAAGCCAAACTGGGTTGGATCCAAAGTCTGCAAATTCCCTATGTCTTTATTTATGAGGTCCATTATGATCCTCTCCATAGCTTTGCAGATAAGGCTTGTCAAGCTAATGGGCTGGTAATTTCCAGGGTCTGTGGAGGCACCGCCCTTGTGAAGTGGGACCACAGTCGCAGTGCGCCACTCCTGATCCAGAGGTGAGACTATGATTAAACAGCTGTCCTAGCTGTGGGTTTAATTCCTCGTTGAGTTCATGGAGCACACAGCCTGGGACACCATCAGGTCCCATGGATGCTGTGTTTTTTGCTTTGGAGAGAGCAGTACTCACTTGGGCGTTTGAGATGTTTGGGGGGCTGCAACCATTTGGTATAGATATCTCTCCTTTTGGGGGGGGGGAGAAGTTTGCACTGAACCTGTCAGCCAGTATGTTGGCAATGTCTGTAGGATCAGTAATCTTCACATCATTTTGAACCAGTTCTGAGCATATCTGGGAGTTTCCTCCCAGGTTTCTAACATAGCTAAAGAAGGCCTTATGATTGTCTTTTGAGTCTTTAGCTATTTTTCTCTCAAAATTTGCTTTGGATGATTTTATGAGAGCTCTTAGATTTTACTTATAGTGATCAAAGGTGTCTTACCTTTTAAGGATTTTGCTCTATCTTGTAGTAGCTTCCTCCTTTGTTGTAGAGTTTGTTTATGGCTGGGGTCCACCAGACTGGACGCTTGCCCTTGGTACAAAGAGTCTTTGTTTTGCTTGGGATTGCCTTATCCATGCAGTCCTGCAGGTGCTGGTAGAAGGCATTTGTAAGTGATTCAGCAGCTTGAGTACTGTTTTCTCGGGGCCTTAAAGGAGACCACACTAGTCTTTAGAAGTGTGAAGTCGGCTTCGAAGTTTTTACTGTGGTCTTTTTTATTTCAGGTGGGGGTGGGATGAGGACCTCCAGCAAGATTAGTTTGTGATCAGATCTCACGAGTGAGGGGTATACTTCCGGTGTTGAACATTGTGCTCCCATGTTCGTGATGATGAGATCAAGTATGTTTTCTCCTCTTGTGGGGATGGTGACTAGTTGTTCCATGGCATTTGAGTTTATGAATTCCAGAAACTTTTGGGCTAGGGTGTTTGGGCTTGAGTAGTGTTCCCAGTCTATATTAGGGTAATTGAAGTCACCTAGTATGATGGTGTTTGGAGATACATTTATCCTCCAGTGTTTTCAGGAAAGCCATGTGAGGTTCCTGAGTTTGTGAGGGTGGCCTGTAACATGCTACAATTTGCAGAGCAGTCTTGCCTATGGTTAATTGCACCTGGATGGTCTCCGATGCATCGCGTTGCCACCAGTCTTGAGGTGTGGGTGTCCTTGATGAATATGGATACCTCCTTTCTTGGTATTGTCTGGATTTTGGGGCGGAACGCATGGTATGAGGTAAAACCTGTTAGTGCTGGGGTGCTCTCAGGAGCCTTGAACCAGGTTTCTGTCACAGCACAGACATCGATGTTCTCCATACTGAGAAGGGCCTCGAGTGCGTGCATTTTGAGATTTAGACTTCTGGCATTGAGCAGCATTACCCTTAGTTTTTTCCTTTTTGTGTTCTAGGGTGGTAGGTTTAGAATTTGAGCCTTGCCTAAAAAGGCACTATGGGGTGCCAAGAGCCTTTGGCAATATCCCGTATCCCAGCGGTGACAGGCGCAAGCCGTCCCGCAGCGTGGCTTGTCCAGCATGTCATCCCAGGCAGACAGACATTGGATCCCCTTTGAATGACACAGAGTTTAAGCCAATTGTTAAAGCTGATCATCTTATCCCTGTATTGTGGCATCATTCTTGGTGAAGGTAGGATACTGCTCAAGGTCAGGGTCATACCTGCCTGGGCTACATAATCAGATAGCTCCTCAATGTCTCTTTTCATGTAGTCCAAGGAGGTCCGTCTCAGGTCGTTTACACCAGCGTGGACAATGACTGAGTCGTATTTGTACCTGCTGTTGAGAGACCTGAGTGCTTGCGTTATGTGGCGGATTCTAGCGCCCGACAGGCAGCTTACTGTAACTCTCTCCTTACTCAGTCTGGTGAGCGGGACGTCAGTGTGTCTGACTATGGAGTCACCAATGACTAGTGTGTCTGGCATTGTGTTTGGCCTTAAGGGCTGTGACTGTTTGACACTCTGACTGTGAGGTCTATGTGTTGCAGGTGTTGTGTTCTGAGGTGGTGGTTGTTTGGGTGTCTGCTTTGGTGGCCTCTGCTGTTTTGGTAGATTTTTAATCAGAGCCTCCGAGTATGTCTTTGTGTGTTTATGTGTATGATTTGAGGTTGTGATGGTACTATGTGAGACTGGGTCTATAGTGTGTGTGGTAACCTTCTCCTCCTGTCTGGTCTTGCCAGTCCTAAGTTGAGAGAGCTCAGCCTCCAGTTTGGCCGTATAGTAGCATCTCTCACATGTATTTGTGGTTTGTGGGAGGAGGAGAGGGTTGTCTGTGTACATGAGGCAATTGTAACATTGCCTCAATATTCCCAGGTTCACCAGCTGAGCAGGAGAGGATACTAGCAACTGATCCCTCGACATGCTAGAAGGAATAGACAAAAAAACTGTAAAAGAGATTCCGGGGGATGTGGGTGTCCGAGAAATGGGGTTTGCCTTTTTGGGGTACTATCTATAACAAGATTGCTGTATCTCGGTGATAAGTACTGTAGGAGCAAGTGCTAGGTTTGACAGATACAGAATAGGCTACTTGGAGTCAGGTAGAGATGATCTTTTTAGTTATAGGATATGCTGATTAGATCAGTAGTATAGTTCGAGGAAGGTAGTTTTAAGGGAAAACAGTAACACTTTTAAGGGAAAACAGTAACATAAAACTCATAAAAACTGGATAAGCGCTTTCATACAAACAGGTACTTCATCAGATGAACAGTAAAACAATAACATAAAACTCATAAAAACTGGATAAGTGCTTTCATACACACAGGTACTTCATCAGATCTGATGTTTCAGTAAATTGCTTTGCTCACTCTCTCACTGCCTAGCCAGCTTTTTTGATACAACATTTTGCTTTTGCCTTCGCTGGTTGCTCATTTTACTTAATTTGCATTCAATTATTGTTTTATTCAACAGTTAAACGTGCAAAAATATACTTATCAGCTGAGAAGCACACTCAATCAGAACACAAGGAGATTCTAGCAATTTTTTTTTTTTTTTACTAATGTGGAAAGGGAGAAAGCAGGAGCGGAAGATAATTCAAGATTAAGAACCTAAGCCTTCTCAAATGTTCTCTCTGTATTAGGTAGAATGAGCTAATGACACTAGACTGGGAGCAGTGTCCCAGATTAAATTTACAGTATGGGCAGGCAACTGGAAAGCCATCAAGTATTAAAGCTACTAGCTCTAGCCACTAAATGAAAGTTTTAAACGGACAAAGCAGCAAACAAATCAGTTATGATACCTGACTAGAACACAGAAACCTCACAAAATGCACAGAAAAGCACAGACAGAGCACTCACAAACAGAAAATACAACTCTCAGTATGAACAAGCAGTTTACAGTTAAGTAATTCGGTAAAAATGCAATTAGAGTAATGAAACTGTATCTAGCATTGAAAAATACAGTTAAAACAGTATAAAGCAGTACACAAATGCAGTGAAACAGTAAAAAAATGTTTATAACGGTGCAAAATGTAGTAGATTAGCTGTATAGCACAATTATAAGCGTTGAAGTGCAATTTAATTAAATAAATGTAAGAAATAATTTATTCTGCTCTTGGAATCTTAAGGGATTTCTGCTTTGTCCCAGTGATGAATCACCATTCCACAGCCTGATTTTTCTGGTAATGTGCAGGCTTGTCTGAAATTAAAGCTGTTCCAGTTTTTCTTGTTTGGTGACCTCCCTGACCTTCACACTTGAGATGATGTTAAACTGTCGGATGTTGCATGCTTCTTTTGCAAAACCCTTTCGCCATCAAATCTCTGGATTGGAATGAAAGTAGATATACAGTCAATCTGTGAATAAAAGCAAGGACCTGACTCTCAGGGAACTGGATACCTTTGTTAGTTTCATAATCAAGCTTAACCCTATGAAGTTACTTAAGAGTCTGTTAAGATTGTCTTTACACAATGAATCTTTGTGCAATACTTAAGTGTTTTTATTCTCATGAATTTGAATCACCAGTGGTAATGGACTGATGTAGTGATTTAACATCTTACTTGGACAATAATGCATTCAAACCTCTCAACCTCTTAGAGCAAGAAATCTGGACAAAGCCATAAATAAAAGTGGGACAGAGGCCAAAAATAGGGACAAGTTTTAAATATTGCTCTTACAAATGTAGAAAGTTGATAGAATAACAGGTTTTGCATTAGCATAAATTTTCTGAAGGGTATGAATTCTGAAAGACAAATGTCTGTCATTATTTTTTAACTTTGGTCTTTAATGATTTGCCACTAATTTGACAGAACATCACAACTTTATGAAAAACAGACCAAAAATATGAGGCAAAAATCTGGACATTCTGTGAAAATCTGTACAGTTGAGAGGTATGAATGCATTATGTTCAATTAGAATGAGCCTGATTTTGGACCCACTTCTATCAAATAAAGCCACTGTCTTTTATATGCCATAGATGAAACTGTAATTCCATTGGGGAACTTCCAAACATGAAGCCCTTTTGGGACCCTTTTACATCTTAAACATTCATTTAAAAAAAAAAACTGTTGTAAAAACTCAACAATTTATATTTGATTAGCATTTTCTCAGAAGATTGAAGTTGTTGCATCACAGGAAAATAATTTTCTTCGGTGGCAAAAGCCAGGGAACCATTTGGCTAGGCTTATATAGGCCCTAGGGCCAGTAGCCTAGTACCTACCTATGAACCTATGAATCACAGCCTTATTACCAGGAACAAATGACTGTTGCCCAAAGCTAGGTACAAATTGCAATCACTGCTGGAAATCCATACTCTCATCTGTCTCCTGAAAAGTAGATCTGTGCAAAAAAATTCATAGAAGCTCCCACATTTGCCCTTTTTGTAGATGGAATACAAGGTTCATCTGTTAAACTATTAGCAGCTGTACACATGCCATTGTCGCCTTCACTGGAGCCTAATGGTGGAACAAATGTACTAAACTGCTGAATTAACAGTGTGAGGTTACATGAAAGCAGACTGTTTTCAGGTGCACTAAGGAGATCCTGCAATCCCAATGGGGTCTGAGGTTGCTCCATATAAAAAAAAAAAAAGGAACAAACAAAAAGTACTCTATATGTAGAAAATGTTGCAAGCCACCTCTAATGCCAATTGGAACACATAGGAACTTGCAATAGAAATGAACTCATTGATATGGTATTGCAACACAGCAATAAAGCATTTTTCATTCTCCACTAGGACTTTTTCAAAACTGCTCAACAAACTGAACCAATTAAATAAACCTCTCCACTGTTGATTAAAACTATTCAATAGCAATCCAAAACATATTAACACTTGATACAAATTTGAAACAATAAAAATATAAAATTGTGCATGTAATACATAAAAAGAATACTAAGAAATGAATTGATACTTGTATTTTAGAATAAGTAGAATATTGCTCTGGCTATTAAAATATTGGCAGATTCAATTTGTAACAGCATAAAAATCAAATAAATAGATGTTTATGATCTATACAATTCTAAAGTAATGCTATTTGCTAATGACATTACTAACATTATCTAATACAAAAGAGACAAGAATTAGATATATTAATTGACAAATTTCATATGACTTCAGGACTCCATTTCAATAAATCAAAATGTTTATTTTTAAATAAAAAAAGAACTGCAGACTAAGGGGGATCAGATCATAGGGAAACAAGAATCTACCTTAAAATATCTAGGAATTGAGTTATGCAAGGATAATGATATTGTAGTTTTTGGGACTAATTCATCAATACAATTAAAATCTCTATGGAAAAATGGAACAAAGTAATAACATTTGAAGATAGACCACAGTTAATAAAAATGGTTTTACTGCCCAAGATCCTATATATAGCCTTGGCAATGCAACTGTTACCAGAAAGGAATATACTTAAAGAAATAAATTAATGCCTAATAAAAGTTTTGTTTCCCAAAAGAAACATAATAGTTTTAATGCATCATATCAGACCATGGAAACAGTGAGGGTTAAGCTTTCCTTATATAGAAACATATGCAAAAGCATCAATATCTAAAACAATCTCAGACTGGATAAGTCCAAATTACTCTCCAAATTGGAAAGAATTACTAACTGTAATATCAGTAAATGAATTTGTTTTACAAAACAAATTTCAAATAACACATAAAAACTATTTGGCATGACACATAGTATGTATTAGTATGCAATATAACATAACTAAACCCACTAAAACTTGTAGTAGTAATTACATTGACTCATTTAGGAAAATTATTAATGCAAATATCGATTTAAAAATCTGGCTTGATCTTTTAACACCATTTATAGTTGCAAAGAACTTTCCACATAAAATATATAGAGAAATTAATTCTTGGAAACAGAGAGGATTTGTTTGTTGGCTCCAATGTATCAAAGAACTAAAAGTTTGAGATATGCAAGTAATAAAAACAACATACACAATTCCACAACAGGACTTGCTAACTTTACAGAGTATTCTGTCATATTTGCAAGATTTAAGTAGAATAATTAACAATTCTTCATTTAAAGAAATACCTAAATTTACAAAATACATATATGAAATCATATATAATGACTTTGACATGGGAAACAGTAAACTGATAAACTATAAAACACCCAAAACCTCATATTGGAAATTTATAACAAAAGGACAGTCAATACAGTTAACTGAAGATATTAAAACAAATATCTTATTAATAAAATGTACATCCTTTATACAATACTGAAAAGTTTTTAATTGTAAATGCTTGCACAGAGAATTCTTAACCCCAGATAGAATCAGTAAAATTAGTTCTTCCATAAAAGGAATATGTTGGAGATGTGAGCAAGTACACATTGCAGATTGGAACCACATTTTCTTTGATTGTGTTAAAAATTAAGCCATTTTGGAATGGTATTAATAACTTTATACAAGTTTTATTTAATGAATCATGTTAGTTAACTAAAGCTCTTGTTTTATTACATGTGAATGAAGGTCCTCATTTGAATAGGTCAAACATGTATCTAGTATGGACTAACATGTATCTAGTATGGACTATACTTGCAATTTCAAGAAAGTGTATAACAAGATGGAATACAAACACAATACCAACTTTGGAAGACCACAGCATTATTGGAAATTAAAATTAAAGAACTAAGAATTTATCCAAAGCCATTTGTCAACAACCCTTGGGGAAAAGTCCTATTGATTGACACTATACAATAATTGATCAGACAGTCTGATAATGGATTGGACATACTTATAAAGTAACTGTATACATTAAGATCTGCTAGTGTCAGGCTAATGTAAATATTGTACATAGTTATTTAAGATGTTATGTATCAATACTACGGAATTCATTCAAATGTATTTGAAAATTAAAAAAAAAATTGAGAAAAAAAAGAATAAGTACAATAGAACAATGAGAGTTAATGGGTGTCTAGCCTTAACTGCCAAATAAGCTTCTGCTTGCTTAAATATTCTTTCCATGAACCCACCTGTTAAGAATAATGAACTTTATCCAAAATGAACACAAACTTCTCAAAGCTGTTATATAATAATGAATGTTTAAACAAAGCATTATTAGAATTACTCTTTGAAATGTCTTGCTGATGCTCATAAATGTGCTTTTTCAACTGTCGCTGAATGGAAATGTTTGCTGTTTAATTGGGTAAATTTAACCAGTTTTGGAAAAAGTCCTAGTGGAGGACAAAAGTGCTTAACTACTGTGTTGTATGTAATACGGAGTCAGTAAATTCATTTTTATTGCAAGTTCCTGTGTGTTCCAATTAAAAATAGTTATGCCTCAGTGATAAACCAGATTATTCTGAGACAAGCACTGAAATGAAGAAAAGATAATCTGGTGTCATCTATACCAGTGCTATAAATGTTTATTAAAATGCAAGTTACAGTTTTTTTTGCTAAAAAAAAAAATCAGCTTTTTCAGGCAAACATCAACATTCAAAGGTTTCTTTATATAAGTTGTCATGTGACCATCATTTGATTCATAAAAGCAATCATATGACAATTGCATAATCAATTAATCCTATTCCTGAGATCCTTTAAAATGGCTTTGATAGTAAATGACTCATTCAAACCCAGATGCATTTGTGCTCTAAATCTACCTATCCATTGATTCTCTCTGTGTCATTTATATCTCCCCCACTAGTTTTTCAGGAATTACTTGCAGAATAAGAAATGTAAAACTATGACTATCATCTGTTTCCTTAACATGCTTACATAATGGTTTGGTCTCAATGTGCCTATCTATTTCTGACGTGGTCATCTATATGTTCTTTTAGCTTTCAGTTGGTTTTCCCTATATAAAATGTTTCATACTGTTGGCATAAAGTCATGTATGCTAAATTTCTAGTTTTGCAAGTACCATAAGCTTTTAAATAAAATTGTGTCTTCTTTACTGGATATTTAATTTCTTTCTCAATATAAATAAATAAATATATATATATATATATATATATATATATATATATATATATATATATATATATATATATATATATATATATATATATATATATATATATATATATATATATATATATATATATATATATATAAACATACATACATATATATATATATATATATATATATATATATATATATATATACACTGCTGACACTTATTGCACTTGTATGTTCCTTGTTTAGTGCTTCTTGCATAATTAGAAATCTGCTCCTGTTCTTTATATCTCAAAATGCTCTTTAAATTATGACTTCTCCTGTAAATAAAACGTAAGTGATCCTGTCCTTTTTGTTTAAACTTGGGTAACTGTTGTACCAGTGGCCAATATTTTCTTATTAGCCTTTTGACCATTGATGTATTTCTATTATAAGTAAAACTACAACAGTTATCAGATTCAAAGGCCTTATTCTTTCTTCCTTTGTTCATTATTTACTTCTGAAAAAAATGGTCTTGTGATGATGTTTCCTCTATCAGTCTCACTTTTTCATTTTATAACATATACTCACTGTTGATTATAACTCCTGGCCACAAAGTCATTAGTCATGTCCTCAATTTGTTCATTCATTACTTGATCATTTGTATTCAATTTTGCAACCCATATCATTTGATTCTTTACTATGTTTTAAAAAATGTGGTGGTTGCATGCAAGTTCTATGCAAACAGATGTTTTTTTTCTATCCTGTCTTGTATAACAGTTTAAATTTTCCCTTTGCAATTCTTAGTGAGCCTAATATCCAAAAAATCTATTTGTACAAAATGTATTGTGCTTTTAAATCTTAAGTCAGTTGTTATATACATAAGAAATTCATGAAATATTGATAAAGAGCTTTGACAGATAAATTGTCTACAAACTGTTTATGGAATTTTACATTTTCAAAGTATGGGTTACAGTCCGATAATATTATTTTTTCTGTTTGTTCATTACTATATCTGCGTATGCGTTGGCGACAGGCGTGCCCATCGCTATACCTCATACTTGTTTAGTGTTGCAAAATGATATTTTTCTATCTCCAGTAGTGCAGATATTGCATTAGTGTCACTAGCTGTGTATATTGAATGCTGTACTATATATTTATATAAATATTCAATACCACTTAATTCAGTATTGAAGTAAACAGGGAGTCCATATCTAAGGTGACAAAATAACAATCTTTAATACCATTTGACCAGTTCTATAATTGCTGTAAAAAGTCAGCTGTGTCTCTTATAATTGTTGTCGAGGTATGTAACACCTGTATTAGTTTGTTCTCAAAAAACTTTAATATGGTGATCTGTAACCTGACCCCTCGCTGACACTGTTGATCTCAATGGTGGTTCAGCTAGTGACTTGTGCATTTTAGAGACCCCATATAAATGGGTGTCTTTGGTGATGGGACATATAAGTAATCTAAGTCATCCATTAATATTTCTCCATTTAAATGCATACAATCAATACAAGAATTAACATTTTTATGGTAGTCATTACATCTCTTATTGATTTAATAAATCTTCCATGGACAGCATATCAAGCATTTTTGCATTATAGTAGTCAGCATTTAATACAACTACAGCCCCTCCCTTCTCTGCATTATTTTATAATTATGTCCACATTCCTTGTCAAGGACTTTAAAGCTTGTTGCTGTTCATATGTCAAATTATAATAAGTTTTGTTAGAAGATGTCCTAAATCATATAATTCATTCTCTGTTACCATTTCAATTGCAGCTATCATGAAATTATTCACTGGAATGTAAGCACTTGTGCGTTTGTTTCTTACTGGAGAATGAATCTCTCTCTGCCCAATATAACAAAGTTGATTTCAATAAATGTTTATAGTAATGGTATACATGATATTCTGTATCAAGTGCAGGGCTTAAAAGTGTTTTCTTAACTTCTTTCTGTAGATAAAACTAAGCAATAGCTGCAATTAGCTGACTGTCTTCATTTTACAGTAACCACCAATCGTTTTTGTACAGAAGGTGGGAGCATTTTATATTCTAGCTGCAAACATGCAATTTTGGCAGCTATGTTTAAAGATTTTAGTCTATACTTCCACTTTCACTGTCTTTGTCTTTTAGCATAAACAGTACCTTGTCTTTTGTCTTTGAATATAACATTTCACCTTGTCTTTCACTACCATGGCACAGTCTCACTACTTCCTCGTTGACCACAACCATAACGGGTCTATATTAGATCAGTGAACACTTAAAAAAGTGAACACTGATTGATCGAACTTATATAAGTGAAAGCTTACAATCTCGATCTGTCAGCACAGCTATTTTTTTTCCTAGGGAAAAAAAATTGCTGATCCAAAACACATACACACAACACAAGCACACCAAACAAACAGCAATCCACACACATACACCTAAAATCTGACACCTAACCCTAGACTAAACTATACACACACCACTAACTATCCACTTACCTTAACCAAAACCCTAACCTTAAGGTCCGTCATTATTGCACACTCACCCACTCCCTAACCCTAACTCACCTAACCTGCCCTAACACTCACATCCACACAATCGCACACTTACCTGAACCCGACCCGCAACTTTCCACCACAGCACTGAAAATACCAAAGCAACAGAAACAAACAACCAAATTCTTTCCCTAGGAAAAAATTCAGGTTTCTGTTGCTTCAATATTTTAAGTTTTCGCTTACCTAAGTTTGATCAATCAGCATTCGCTTTTTTAAGCATTCGCTGATCTAATATAGACCCAACCATAACTTATCGGTCATCTGCTTTGCAGCCTGCTAGCTTATATCACACACTGTTACTTCTCCAAGATTTCATTATTCATTCTCTCTCATTTGCATGCCAATTGCTACTTCCCATACTACACCGTCATTTCCTCATTTGATTTGTCATATATAGCACTCGGTGATATATTTTGATCTCTCATTATTTGAATTCCTGCCAGTCACTCTTCCACTTACTTTCTTTCATTTTTCCTCACCTTTTTTTTTTAATTCCAGAACCAGATATTTTCCTTATTTTGTCCCCTGCCTCTTAATTTTTTCCCTGTGCAACACCTCTTTCTCTCTCAGCTCTATTGTTCTGATACTTTCTCCATTATTTTTCACTGTTTATATATAAACTCTTATTAGTCTTCCCACATTTTGACATGGGCTGTGCTTCCCACTTAGTGTCTGAATCATTCCCGTTTTTTCATCTTGTTTCTCACACACCACAGTACATTCAGGAGAGAATTTTATTTCCATGCCTTTGCACAAAGCCTGACTTTTCCTTATCTTCCTGATGCTCCTGCATTATTTGACTCCTCTTTTTACATTCTTATCTTACTACCATCCCCTCTTGTGCCTCTTCTGCTTTCCATACTTCCTTTCAGAAAACCTATACCTACTGGGGCATCATCAAAGGCTTTGTTCTATTAATTGGACATTTTATTTTAATTTATTTAACATTTGTTAACCAGGAAAGTCAGACTTGGAACAAAGCCAGTTTTCAGCGGAGGCCTGGGGAGAAATGCTCCAGATGTATGTCTGTAAATTCCTTTCCTAGTCTGCTTTCATAAGTTCCACTCCTCCCAACTGATGCTTCACAACAGGGTTCCTGTGACCCAGGAAGTATGTTTTGCATTTTTTTGAAATGGACCTCAACTGCTGTCTTTCTGTCAACTGTCAGCCCTTCTAAATTCTTGCTTTTGACACTGCATCTCTCCTAACATCCAGTGCTATTGTTACACATGGGTCATCCTATTTAGGAACTTGTATTCATATTGGACAAATACATAGAGTACACATCCAAGAACTAACTCTTACACTCAGATCTTGTCACTCTCCCCACATTTTGCACATTGAAGTGTACTCCACTAACCATTTTCCTTAACATGGTCTCTTACCATAGCTCTGGATTCTTATTGTTTAATCAAAATCTTTAAATACCAAATAACTTATCAGTTCACCCTAAAGATCAAACCACACAACACCAAACCGTGAAAAACATGGAAAACGGACTAGGAGACAAGCCTCTTTGCACCCCCATACCCCCTGCTAAATTATATATACTAACTCTCTGAGATTCAATTATAGTAGAAAAAGGGTAAATTCCCTGATTCCCACTGATTTGCGATCCCAGATTGCCATTTCCCATTTTTTTTCAAATGATCATCTATTTCAGACTACCTTTATGTTGCAGTGATTAGTGGTTTGGCATTTAAAAATGGCAATTTAAACAAAAGGAATCCACAACCCTCTAAGTCTTAACAGTCAGCCATTTAGCAATCCAGTTTCATTATTTTGATCCTACTCTTAACTTTTCCCAGTTTCCAAGCAGCTACATGTGTGAGAATGAATTAAAGGTTTTAGTGAAATCCAGGTAGTTCACATCTGACACTACTCACCTGTCAAATTTCTCAGTAATTCCATCATATGACTGTATCTAGTAACAAGACTGTCATGTGTGTTCTGGTGATTCTTGTCCTTAATAAAAGTAATGCTCCTTTCCCTCTGAATTCTAATTTTCTCAGTTTTTTTTCCTGTTCCATTTCCAGTTCAAAAAAGAGTGTTATGCTTCTTTGGTTGGCCTTGGGCATTTTCACAGTGGCTAAAGTTCTGTTAAAAATCCATAGTATGCTATCTTCTAGACCAGTGCGCATTTACTGAGGATCTGAAGAGGCAGCTTATCTGATTCCCATGTGTTCACTCCTTTAGGGAATCCAGTTCTTCCTTCCTCTCTCTCTCTCTCTCTCTCTCTCTCTCTCTCTCTCTCTCTCTCTCTCTCTCTCTCTCTCTCTCTCTCTCTCTCTCTCTCTCTCTCTCTCTCTCTCTCTCTCTCTCTCTCTCTCTCTGTCTCTCTGTGTCTCTCTCTCTCTCTCTCTCTCTCTCTCTGACTCCAGTCTATTTATTCTTCTCTTTTTTCTCTTGAATTCCGCAATGTACATTGCTTTATTCTCTACAAAGGAAAACAATGTATGGTGGTATACTGAGAAATAGGCAAAGTTTTCAATAAGTACCTTTTTTGTGATCTTCTTCCCACCTTTGCCCAGTCTAACCAGATCTGTCCTTCCTGTGTTTTCTTCTGTTATATACCTAAAGAACTTGTGCTGCCTATATTTTGAGACCCTTTTGAAAACAATTTCTCAGCTTATGCATGAGCTACTGTGATCTCTTTTGTAGTCCTTCTGATGATTTTCTTGTGCTCTACCTCATCTAGCTCCTCAGACCCTACTCCCCCCCCCATGCTCTGTCATTTGCCTAGATAACCTCACTTTCCAGTGCAGCCATGTTGGTCTTCTCATTCTGTCTTTTTGCCTCCCCATTCTTGTCATGTAACTATAACTTGTTCATGTTACCAGATTTTTAGCCCTATAATTTGCCATCTGTCTTAAAACCATCAAGGGGGGATCTGTCCTTCTCTAACCACACATTCAGTACCCTCCTTTGTGTAGATTGCTGGTCTATATTCATCACTCTCTTTTTGTTATTTCTGAATAGCCTGAATTCAGGCACCATCATGTCCCACTTTCTCTTAACATCAGCCTATGCCAGCATCAGAGAAACAATGTCTCTTCTCACTTCTTACATTACTGCCTGCAGCTGTCCCACCCCTATTGGTTCTTACTTTTCAGGTAATCGGATTAATCATGTAGGGCTGTGCCATGCAAGCCAGAGATTTTAGTGAGTTTGCAACCCTACTCATTGAGGGCCATGCTGCTTGCCTCAGGAATACATTTGTGGGCACCCATCGAAATAATAAGGCAGAACATAAAGGAAGCCGATGTCTTATTTGAAATGTAAAGGGAGCTTGTTCCATAGGTTCGGGACTGTTTGGTTAAGGAATCTATTTCTCCAAGAGGTTGCTTTTGTCCCATTTACTGAGGTTTTCAGAGTGAGTATTTTAGTACTACCAGTATTTATGAGATGGATGCAGTCTGATAGGTCTAGTCCTACTCTGGCCAAATGCATTGTATAGTAATAAGCTCCCAAACTGCTGTCATGCTTTGTTTTTATTCCTGTTTCCATTTTTCTACTTCCTGAGCTGGCTTCCTCTTCTGCATCTATAACTCTTTGCCCCTTCCATCATAGTTTTAGCACTACAGGCAGTGAAATCTACCTTGCTTACCAAAATCTAACTATCTTTGTACCTTCTAAGTTAAGATGGAGTCTTACCTTGTCACATCGCTAGTCCTTCTGTCAGGTCCTCCATCATCCTACCAATCCCATGTCCACAGGAGCTGCCACTCACAGTGCATATTCTTCTCCTTTCTCAATGTGCTAACTGCTAGCACAGGCATCCTTTCAGGGAATGCTACCACCTGCTTATGATGTCATCCTTCTGTCACCACTCGTCCTCCTCATTACTACTTCAGCCTTCTCTGACATGTCAGTGAAGCCTACTTATTTTGGAATGTGCTTTTTTCTGTCTTGCTTAGTGCCTTAATAACCTTCTCTCATATATTTACTGTAAATCAGAAGACTGGTTTCATTGTAATCTAGTCTCTCTTCTCTCTTTAAATCATTTCTGTTAGTCTTCAGGCATGAATACCCTCTTCTCAGTTCCTGCATTGACCCTGATATTTACTTAATGTTCCATGCCATTTATCTCTCCTGATTGAAACATTTGCACCCTCGCTTCTAGTATTCTCAGCTGTCCTCTCCTCTGCTTCTTGAGATGGCTGCTTTCTTTCCTATGCTAAATATGATGTTTCCCCCTCACTTGCTGTTATGCTTTTTATATGCTCCCTCCTATCTTTTGGATTTTTTGCCTTCTGAGCTTCCCATTTGGCAAATCTCCCCTCCTTGCTCAATTATTTAATTTTCTTGTGGTTTTAATGCCACTTGGTCAGCTGTTCTGTTTTTTGCTTTTTTGCCTGTTGCTGGTATCTGCACCAGTCCTACATGTGGTGATCAAATGCCACTTCTGCATTTTCCTTACTCTGTCCCAACATAACTGCATCTCTATATGTCACCCTGGTATTTTTCATCCCCATATATTTTCTCCTCTGTGTCATCAAATCTCCTCTTGCTTTCTCTTGTTGTCTGTTTTTCAGCTAACTCTACATACCATGATTTTTAGCTCAATATTATCATATTAAGTTCCCTCATTTCACTGTCCAACACCATCTCTGTACAACCACAAGGATCACTCGTACCTTATAAGTCTCTACTATTTCTTTTTGTCTTTCACATTTCCCTTTCTTGTATCTAATTATCTACTTTATTTTTGCATTGATTAATTTCTGTATTTATTTTTGTACTTTTTTTGCATCTCACTGAACTCTCAAACTTTAAGCCCCACTTGCCAAGAAAAATGCAGGCAAAAGATAATCACCTACCCTGCTCTTACTTGCATGAAATTTGTCACTGTACCTTAAAAAGATATTACTTTTGGACAGCGAGAAATTTGGGTCAATATTTATTCCTAAAATCTAAAATAATCCTGTTAGAAGCAAATATTTTACAACTAGTTGTTCTCAGATTACAGGCAATACCATTTTTCCTTTCCTAACTGGAGAAGTTAAAAATACTTCAAATGGATTAAACAAAGACTAGCAGTAGCATTGAACAGTATGACTTGTATGTCCAAGAATGTGCACAAACTGTAATTTAAGAAATCTATAAAGTCCAACAATATAAACTGTACTATGACGATCAAGTCTGTATAATACAGGAATCTAAAATACAAAGTAACAGCTGCATGGAGTTCCAAATTAAAAGTAAACTGAATGCCAGAAGTTGTGTAACTGAATGAGTAAGCTGATGAAAATTTAGATAATCTCAAAGTAAAATGTTCTCTGTTGTGACCAGATTATATCTCGAGGAGGAAATAAAATGACAAGTCTACACATCTAACATAGTTTTGAAATCAAACAATCAGCAAGGCATCAGAATCTGACCTAATCTCCATTAATTGTAAGAAGCTATTCATTAGAGATCTAATGCATAAAGTTAGCATCTTTTTAAACAATTAATTTATTAAAAAAAATCTTAGTTTAGTAACAACAAATCAAATTGATTTCAGATAAGGAAAATGTTATTCCTTCTCTGCTCTGTTTATTTCTATGTAGAAATAGACTTACTGCAGCTTGAGCAATAGACAATTCAATTGTTCAATGAATAAAGTAACAAATTTAGGGCCTAAGTTGATCTATTTAAAGTTTGCCTAATGGGTATTACTGGGGAATATCAAATTTTAGAAAACCAGTTATCTAGTGCCCGTTTAAGATTTGTCAGTCTTACATGTCTAGGTAATAAATTCTACATCCTTCTTGCCCTAATATGAAATAAACTTCTGTATCTTTGAATGGGACACACATTTTTGCATCTAAATTTTTGTTTCTTGTACTAATGTCATGATCAATAAAATCAGTAAGTAAAATGAAAGCCAGTAATGTGTCCTTATAATAATATCACCTCTTAGAAAGTATACAAAGACAAATATGCAAGTTTTCCCGGCCATCTTTATGTCTGATAAAGGTTTTCTGAATTCATTCTAACATCAGTTGCAAAACATTTAATGCACATAAAGGCTCTCATTTTCAATAATAGTATATACTTGTGAAAGTGATGTTTAGTAACACTTTACTATTTCTGCTTGAAAAACATGGAAGGACATTCCTCATAAGACCATAACATTTCCTTATAATGTTTGTCACATTAACTTCAAACTTATGAAACTTACAAAAGCTTACAATTTCAAACTGTCAGAACAATGAAAAAAATCACTGTTCCAACAACAAAAAAGTAAAACACTTTAAACATTGTATTAAGTGGGGGGCTGTGCCCCCCACACCCCCCTACTTAAATATACCAACTCCAAGACCACACTACAGTGCCAAAAACAGCAAAGTAACAAAGCGGCCAAGCAAATTCTTCCCAGGGAAAGAATTCACTTAAAAGCCGCTTTGATATTTTTGCCATTTCAGGCTTTTGAGTTTGACCAAGACTCATTCGAAAGAATGCGTCTTCAGTCTTCTAATAGGGAACCGATTATTATTATGCCCAGTAATATCTATCAAACTTGATTAACCATACAAAGTTACATTTTGGACCTTCTGACATCACTAAACCAAATAGTAGCCCCAAAACTGTACCCTGAGACACTCCCCTGGACATCGATCTATACCTGACTAAGAGTTTTTAATTCACACTCTATGGAGATTTGCTCAGTAGCCATTTGGATAGCCACAAAAAGGAAATATTTCAAAAACTATTAAATTTCCAAGGATGAAAACTAGGACAGCATTTCTTGCAAGATTCATCATGTTTAGTGTGGAAATTACATACAATTGTGTTTGAAACAAGAATCCAAAATTATGTGACTACAGAATCTAGGCTAATTGGATTAGATGTTGGCCATAATTGATCTCAAAGAATGTACACATACATGTATGAGACACATGGAAATTAAACATAAAAATAGAAATGTATATGATTCAAATGATCTGCTTGCTCTTTAGCACTGATTTTAGGCTTAATGCATTGTTTAGCCCTGGATAAGAGTAAGTTCTTAAAGATACTATTAACAGAGTGCAACCAGCCAGAAAGAACACTTGATGCTTCTTCTTTCAAGAAGTTTAATAACACGAATAACACGAATAGAAAATACACATTAACGCTTTAAAATCCACAAGTAATCCCATGCGTTTTCGTCCAAACAATTGGACTTCATGAGACAACAGTTAATAGTTCATTGGACAATTATATACACTCATTCATTAAAAACAGACCAATTAGACTTCGAATAAAGCTTTTAAATGTGCAAATCAAACATACCCTAAGCCTCATAAATATTAATTAAAACCTACTTGAACACCATATTACTGCTTGACATATATATACCCCGACAACATCCGTATTAATGTTTATAAAAAGTTAATTTGTATAAAAATGTATTTCATGAACCAATAAAATTAATAAATATTAATAAATTAATATAATTTAATATCAATAGTATCATAAAATGTGTTTAATGTTTGAAGTAAAATCTGGAAACTACGCCCTCTAATGTTGAAAACTCTTATTACTTTTATATTTTATTTGCTTTTAGCTTTAATAAAGAAACAATACTTAAAAAATCATTTAAACCAGGCTTTTTCCCTGCTTCTAGGTACACCTGCCACCACAATTCCTTACTCTCTAAAATTTCTTCCCATACACCTCCCCTGGCATCTTGTTTGACTTGTTGAAGGACAAAAAAATAAAAATTACAACCCACACAATTCCTACTTTGTTTAAACAGGGCATTAGTCTCTTTTTCTCCTGAGATATCATAGGAATGTTCATACATTCTTTTCCTTAACTCCCTTTCAGTTTTTCCTACATAGTAGGAGGGGCATTTATCACAAATAACCAAATACACCACACCTTTAGTGTCACAATTAAAAGAACCTTTGCTTTTGATCAATAAATTTCTACTTTCCAAGAAGATTTCACTTTTATTAATAATAAAAGAACATTGTTTACACCTACCACATCTAAAAGTTTCAAACTTTTTGTTGTTGCTTGTATGCGGGGTGTTCTTTTTCCTTTTCTCCAACATATTCTTTATACTTCTAGAGTTTCTATATATTATCTTTGGTTTAATGTTAATAATTTCCTCCATATCGGAAAGAGCTATGAATTTGTTCCATTCTTTTTGTAGTGTATTTCTCAAATTATAATTATACCTATTATATTCTACTATTAAATTTCTTTGAAATTGTTTTTTTTTTACTTTTAATTTGTTTTGTTCATCTTGAAATGTCATAAAATCATTCTTCCCTATAATAGGTTTAAATCTATCCCCCCTCTCATCTTCTACTTCCCTTCTTATATTGGTTATATTAGTTCTTAAAGATGCAATCCACTTACATTCCATATATTTTCTTTGTCTGTATATAACTGCCTCTTCCACTTACTAAAATGAGTTCAAGTGCTGAAATTTGAATATATGGTTTGCATTTGTCTACTATGTTTCTATAAGGCATTCGTATTTGGCATTTGATATTTAAGTGTTCACATATGCTCTCTTTTTCCTAATAACAATTTAAAAGCTGCTCATTCATCTCCATTGAAATACTAGGAGACCATTAAAATAATAATGTATTCCTTTTAGTTACACTGATATCAGAACTCTCTATAAGAAGTTAGACCATGTCATTAAATTATATGATAGAATCATATTTGCTAGATACATAGACACACAACCTCCTCTCCTATCAATTCTAAAATTGTGATCTCCAGAGAAACCTGGTATTGCTATTCAGTTTGTTGATGCAACTGAACAATTAGTGCTGTTATCAGCTACACAAGCCTCTACATCTTCTAATTTATCATTTAAACTCTGAGTGTTTAAGAGAAGACAGTTCAAGCTTACACTATCAGTTACATTCAATGACTTGACTAATTTAGTCAACTGTCTGCAAATTATCTTGTTGCCTAAATTACTTAAGGGCAACTTATTACTAAGGAACTTTTTTCATCAAACAGTTCCCAAAGATAGATTACTTGAACAAAATTATGTAAAGAGTTTGCACCTTATTCAGTTTGTGAAAGACATTGCTTGTCATGTAATCTCACCCAGAAAATGTGGGATAGGAAGAACGCTGAAAATCAACTTAAATCTGAAATGTTTACTCAAATCAGTAATGTCATTTACAGCTACTTGGAATGCACCATCATTTGTTCTTCCTACATTGTTACATCTACAGACAAAAATGACAAGGACAAATCTCACTCCTTTTGGGAATAAGTATTTGATACATTTTACATTTGAAATATTGCTACCAGGTAAAGATGACAGTGACTTTTTTTTATTCTCTGAATAGTATTCTTTACACTTCTTAATAAGTTCTCAATTATTAACACATGATTATAAACCTTGGTGTTATAATTATCTATGTTACCATTAGTCTCATAAACAGAATCATCATTTATCATTAGTGTAGACTGAGTTCCACATATAGCCCTACAATGAAACTACTTAAGACCGAGTACAAGAATCATCAATTGAACATTCTTCTATCTTATATCCATAAATATTTATTTGTGGACACAGAACCATTTTTGAATTTTTACATCAGCTGAATCCCCTCTATCCTGATTTATCAAATTAGCCACAGGAAAAAATTAATCTGTTTTGTGTAACATAGCATTATTCAATGTATTCTCTCCCAGTTAAATCTTTCATTCTCAATTTATCAGACTAATTGATAATTAACCCAACCTACTATGTTCACCCAGATCTCATCTTGCTTTATTGGCAAACATAAACCATGAGAAAATATCATCTGTTTTAGTTAGTTGGCTTACACATTTGATTTCCTACTGAATAAATTTTAACTTTTGGGAAAGGGCAGATTTGAATGCCATCAAATGCACCTGCTTTACTGTAACATTTATTATAATATTCATTATTTTCCATAAAAAAATATGCAGTAGTTCCATACATATGGCAGCCTTTACATTTAATTACATATGCCCTTGTTAATAGATACTTAAAAAAATTCATCCTTAATTTCCTTTACCAAATGAAAGAGATTTATATCCCACTCAAACACAGCCCAATACACCTATCAAGCAGATATATGAAAATGTATCTTTGTGTCTTCCCATCTGAGAAATCATCAGTTGACAGGGCGGGTTACTGATACTAACACACACTGAAAAACAAGTGACTGCAGCTTCAATACCTACATACATAACAGTATATAACAATATTTCAAGCACAGGCATTAATGCCCTTCTAGCATGCCGATATACCAAAACACTGGTTCCCATAATAAGTGTCCAGGCCATTCTTAAAAATATCTAAACAAGTACTTGCTTTAATGTAATTTAGTTGTCTGTAGCTACTCTGACAGACAACCAATTAGTACACTTGTCATTCCTATAGAATGTTCTGCATAGGCTGTCTGACAATTCTCTAGTACTTTTTGATATCTCCAAACATTCCCAGGGGTAGTTGTCTCTAAATGCTCTATATACCTGAATAAGATCTCCGGTTAGATATCCATAAGAGACACTGTACAAGTTCAAATATTTTAGTATTTCATAATAACTTAAATGTTCACATCTATGGATGCCCTTGGTATATTTCCACTGTACTCTTTCCAGTTTACTCATGCTTGTTTTTTATAGGGTTTCCATATTGTTCCATACTCAAGTTTAGGACTAATGTAACAAACAATGACTTCATTAATTCTGATTTCCTAGACTTTATAAATCTTTTTATGCAACCTATAGTTCTATAATTATCATTAACCAATTGGTTGATATGATTAGAAAAACTCATAGCTGGATCTACCCATATACCCAGGTCCTTAAATGAGTCTACAGTTTTGATCACTGGGTGCTGCATTACATTTTTACCTTTCAATTTGTCTCCCAAATCTCATATGCTTAGTTTTTGATAAATTTCAGTTTACCCAATTTCGGGTCATCTGCATATAGACTGTAGAACACCTCAGATGAAAGTTAGGTCTGAAAGATACAATCTGAACAGTTAAAGGTCTAGGACAGAGCCCTGTAGGACACTCTGACTGTAACCAAGGATATCACCTGTTCAGTTGCTGTATGACCCTTGCCATGTCCTATTTGTAAGCCATGCTGCTATCCATATTATCAAGAATATATCAATACCTAGTTGTATTAATTTATTGATCAGTGTTTTGTGTATGACCCTGTCAGATGATATAGTTAAATCTATATAAACTATATCACAGCACAATTTTTCATTCATAGTTGTATTGTTATAGAGCATCATCTTACAGGTAGTAATAGATCTATTTTCAACATATGCATGCTGATATATGATTTCAAGTCCCAACCTATCCAATTCTGACAATAACTTATCCAGTATTACCTTCTCCATTATTTTTCCATAACATGAAAGAAGACTTCATGATCTATATAAATCTGGGTTTGTCCTACTCCCCTTTCCCTTAAAGACAGGTTTAATAGGTGCATGTCTCCAATCTTGAGGAATTTCCCCATATTTATATGGCCTAATGAATAATCCATATAATGGTACTGTAAGTTTTTACTGAAGTGTTCAGGTCATTGTTACTAATTCCGTCTCCTCCCTGTGCTTTGTTTGGATCCAGTTTGCACAGTTTTTTTCAAATATAACCTAATTTAATTCCATTATCTGAGGTTATCTGGCTGTCACTAGGAGAACTTATCACCTGTTTTGTGGAGCCAAACTGTTTTGCATAAGATTTTGTAAATATTTCTATAATCTGTTGTGTCAGAGAATAAATTTTAGAATCCTCACACAGTGTATCAATTTTTATGTCTTTAATCCTTTGATATCTTGTGTATCTATAAAAAGGTTTCGTATTATGCTCAATACCTTTATTTAAATTTTCTTAAAACTTTTCTTGATCTTGTCTTAAAATATGCTTAATCTGTTTGTCCAGCTTATTTCAGTTTTCAAAGTTGTAGTTTGACTTCTCTTCCATTTCTTATATTTATCTTTATCTCTCACCTTAATCAGATATTTTGTTCTTATAGAAATAAAATCCCCCTGACAGTGTATGCCTAGATCCTTTTTCCACTCCATTTCTCTTTCAAAACTCTCCACACTCCATCTGCAGTTTTTTTCCACTGAACACCTCACTCCAGTTATACATAGTGACTGTTTTTCTACCATATAATCTGTAATTAACCTTCTGTGCATTGGTTTAGATTTCAGTTTGGCAGAACTATCTAGCACCAAATTAACCTTTATAACCCAATAATCACTACATATAAATGGTGGTAAAACTTGAAGTAACTAATTTCTTTAGGAACACAAACAATGTCTAGTATGTTCTGTCCCCTGGTAGTTTTTTTTACAATCTGAAGCATTTTTTTTTTCCTGAATATACATTGTGAATAACTTCCTTACTAATATTGTTGAATCAATATTATTTGTCTGTTTCTGGTAAATTTAAGTCCCCAGCTAATATTCTTATCTCCTGTGCATCATGCAAGAAATGTATGAATTCCTCTAGGTCATCTGCACTTGACTTTGGTGGTCTATACATTCCAGCAATTGTTATATGTTCCAGGGTTGTCTTTATTTTCGCAGCTACGCAGTCTATAGTATTGGTGTTATCACTGAACATGTAATAATCACATGTCTCATAACTATCTTTAATCCCTACTATAACACTTCCACCTGATTTTTTTGTTAGAATGTCTTGTACAGAAAAAGCCTTTATACCCTGACAGAACTGGTTTGCAGTCATTGTTCTTTAACCGTGTTTCACAAACAATAACAACATCAGTCTTTTGGGAACATAGCAAATTTTCCAATAAAAAAAAACTTTTATTAATGCTTCTAGCATTAACAACCATCAGTGATGCATCAAATGTTGCTATCTGTTAAGTGTTAAATGTTCAACCTGGCAAAAATCCTGCCTAGTGTTTGTCAAATATTGCAAAATATCTGCTGCAAAAATTATCTTCCCTGATCTAGTCAAATGCAAGTATCCTGTCTGAAGACGTGTGTCCAAAACTAGGCTTGGATGCTCTACACATTTCCATCTTTAAAAACAGGACATTTTTTCCATGTAAGTATTTACCCCAAAAATTGTTTAATTCACTGTGATCTGACTATCCTTTCTGTAAGTGATTTGTGAAAAATACATCTCAACACCAGTACAAACTTATACTATATAAGGGCTGTCAGTTTCCTACTAACAGTCAGAGAATCCTTGTGGATGAGATCATTTGTACCAACATGAATAAAAACAGATCTATACTTCCTTACATTAAGGCATTCCAAGACTTGTCTTCCATATTTTATTTATGCTCCTGGCAAGCATAAAATTATTCGATGTTCATTATCTTCTCTGCAAATACTTGCTTACCAAATATTTTTTACAAAAGCAGTTGCAATCCCTGTTTATCTTTTGTGTCTTTAAAAGGACATTAAAAAGAAAAGGAAATAAAACAGCAGTCCAGGAAACATGCAGCTCTAACAATGATCTTCTAGCAAGCCAAGGGTCAGTTCTTTCTTCCAGCACATTTGTACCTTTCCTAGCTCTGAATTGGTCAAGTCTGACATTTATAATGTTTTGCTCACTGATCACTTGAGCTGATCCTAACAATATAGTAATTGATCCCAAACTCTGTAATTTCACCAGATATTTCCAAAATTTCTTGAAAATCTGTTTTATTTAAGATGGTAACTTTTTGCTTTTGTCACTCCAATATTGATTTGGACAGTCTTACACTGACTTCTTCCCTTTTTTAAACATTTCTTCTTACATAGTTTGCTGTCTATCCAGTACTAGTAAGGTAGATGAATGTTTTAGCTTGAACTTTAAGCTACTATCCATTAGTAACTGTGATGGAGATGCATCTACAGATATCAAAGTCATGGCATTCACAAGACCCCAGTAATTGCACACTTAGATTCCACTGTCTACATCTGGCCCATGCATCCTGCCTGAACCATAGAAGTGGTCCAGAAGTAGACAGGGTGTTCTCAGGGTTTGAGGTAACATGAGAGGTCACTTGCAGTTGTCATATCTGCTACAAAAAATGCAAATCTGCTATAAAAATTACAAATATTGTAAGATTAGTGAGTTCTGATGCAGAATTCTATACTGGTTATTACTCTTGCCTCCTGCAACAATAAACAGCCCCTTGAGTTTTTCTATTTGTGCAAGGTTAAACCTTGCCAAATATTATGATTTGATTTGGTTGCTTAGGCTATGCTGGGAGACAAGAAGGCTACAGAGAAGAGATGATAAAGGGAATATTTGTAACATGCCATCAAGATTATTTGTGACACAGATTTTCTTAAATACAGCAAATTCCTAGAATATAACTGGGGAGGGGGGATGTGCAAATCGTGGCCTCAAGATAACATGCTTTACAGATGTGTAGAAGGGTAATTTTCTGCAGTATATAGTGTGTCTAGGATATCACCTCATAAAGTATGAGGCAGTAGTTGCCCATTTAAACACAATGGTTCAAGAGCAGGATGGTAAAGGGGTTGGGGTGGATGCAGTCACTTAATATATATAATAGTGATGGGGATACTGTAGCTTTGATGGAATAAAGTTGACTGATTACTGTCCTGAGGTGAAGCTTGAGAAGATACTTCTGCTTGTGTACTAAAACATCTACTCGCCTTGCTATATCTGTTGGTTAATTAAGCAGTTCTGAAAACATAGAGTACATTTTCACTCTCACATGTTTAAATTATTAATTCAGAACACTGAAGGCAAGTCCTTGGAAGGTCTAGGCCACATGCAGTGCAGAAATGTCCTTTGCACTATTGAACTTTTCATTAGAATTTTTATCATAAACAGCTGTGAAATGTGTAACTTTAGACTGTAGAACAGATGGTAATAACTAACTGTCTTCGGAAGGCCATGTATGCTACATATCTTTGCATTCATACTTTTTATTTGTATTTGGCTCAGTTGGAATTCCCAGGTAAACCAATGGTCCATTTTCAATGGAGGCCTGCGAAGAAAAGTTCCACAACAGATTCAAACCCATATAAACAATAGTGGATGAGTAATTATATACATGAGGAGAAAAGCCTTGTAACAGATTATTTTACAATGAGTTGGGGAGAAAGGCTCTATAAACACACACACAAACAATTTACAATAGTTAACTAATTATATACAAGGGGAGAAAGCCCTGCAACAGATAAAACTATTGCAATGCATCTTGCATAAGGGGATAAGAACCCCCATAACAGACTAAAATACATTAACAGAATATTGAGAAATTGTGATCAATACTGCAATATGTACTGCAAATTGCAAGACTCTCTTCAGAAGTCGATAGACTGTGTTAAGTAAAGGAAAAAAAACATTTCAAAATATTGACTATATTTCTATTAATATATATAGAAGTGAAAAAAGAGTATTCTGATGCTAGAACATTCGGAAATAGAATGAGATAAGGAGGACTAATGAGCAGGAGGGAAAATTAAGGACATGGAGAGAGAATTGATTAATATTAGTAAGATGAAAATGTTATTGAAGGACACTAGACAGGAAATAAATAGTATTGGATACCAGGTGAAATCACTTTAGAAAAGCTGGTATCTTCCCTATTTCAGTATGAAATATAGAAGTTTGGTGATGCATAATGGCACAGTCTCTGATTGCTACAAAATACTCTACAATGCAGTTATCATTTGTCTGTGTTAACATGGTAAGTGTATCATTCCTGTTTATCCCTTGCATAAGGAAGAGAAAAAAAAGGACAGATAAAGATGCTACTTTTGGTAATAGTGGAATATCCACATTTATATTACATACTCAAGCTGGGCCAAAGGAGTCTTTGGTGTGTAGCTATGTTACATTTCCTGCCACCTGCACACACAAACAAAATCTACTGTCTCAGAAGAGTGATTAATAGATGGAGAAGTTTAAGAACCATAGGCATAAGAGATGAGGCTATTGTCCAATATTAAAAGAAGTGTCCATATCCAGGTAGAAGAGCTGCTTCACTTCAAAAGGTTGACACCCTTCAGAGTAAAAGAGAATGACCTTGTGGTCCCTCACTAATGCATAAGGAAAGAAGGCACAGATGTAGACTAAATACTGGTCAACAGTGATGTAGTTATGGTGCATTCACTAAGTGTCATTAGTGGGTCCACTTCAAAATACAGACTTAAAATACTTAAACTCAAAATATTGAGACCAAAATCTCTAAAGCTCAAAATATGGAAAACTCACAATACTAAAACTCAAAATATCAAAAAAAAAAAAATAGTACAGCATCACAGCTATATTGCAACAGAACTACATACAGAAATGTATTACTCTTCTGCAAGTATAGGCAGGGGGCAAGCCCCCCTGGACCCACATGTGGCGGGGCTGCACCTCCCACATCCCCTACTTACATCTATCAACTCTGAGCTTGCACTTTATTACACTAAAGTGTAATCTTGGAGTTGATATATTTAAGTAGTAGGGGTTGCAGGGGGACTTGCCACCCTGCTTATACTTGGAGAAGAGTAATATATATTTTGTGTTTTGTTTCAGTATGTACTTATGCTGGAATATAAGTGTTAGTATCCTGTGTATGTTCAGTATTTTTGAGTTTTCAGTATTTTTGAAAACAACTTTATTGAATTTTCAATAAAAGAACTAAATACAAAAGATGTTCAAGTATATTCAATACAAAAGTTAAACAATTTATATCTAACAAAGGAACATAACTATTTACAATGATGCTCACATATATATCAGATTTTAATGAATATGTTTTTCACAGTTAATATTTTTCTAGCAAATCAAATATTTTTTCCACAAACTTATTTTGTTTATGTTTTTATTTGTTCTTGACTTGATAGTCAATAGCTCTAGATTGCAGACTTCAGTGAGAAGTATTTTAAATTCTCGAAATGATGGAGGAGAATCAGATTTCAAATTGATTTGTTATTTTCCTTGCTACAGACAGTATTGTCCATATTATTGGATATTTCATTTTATTAACACTTTGATGCATTGGAGTGTTAAATAATATTAAAGACTTGGTTAACAAGCCTTGTAAGAAACAATTTATATCTTCCCAATAGTTTGTTAATAGTATGCAATCATAGAACATATGTGACCAGTCAGCTTTCAATATCTTTTTACATCTCCAACACATGTTTATGTTATTGATGAATTTGTTAATGATATGTTGTGTAATGAAGGATCTATGCATACATTTCCAAGTATAAATTTTCCACTTTAAAGAAGATGTAGCTTTATAAGCTGATTCTAGAATATTAAGTTTATCTAGATCGTTTTGAAGATGAGAATTAATTGTATTAAAGTAGTCCCAATATTTTCAAGGATGTTGATTTGTTTCATCTCTTAATATTTTACAAATATGTGATAATGTAAAATTAGCAATATTTGCATTTTGAGTGCTTGTAATTAGAAATGATATTATTTTTGGTATAGATTGTATTAAATCTCGGGGCATTAAGTCTAAAGCATTTGATAAATGTCTACATTCTTGTAAATTTAACCAATATATGTTTTCTATTTTAAATAAATTTTTCAGGTCCTCTAAAGACTTAATTATGTCCTTTCTCATTAGTGGAGACCAATAAACTAAATAAAGATTTTCTTTGTAATCTGAAGAAGGAAGGGTATTGACGCTTCCGAAAGCACTAATAAAATAGTTTTTACGAAACAGTTCTTTAAAAACAGTTTTTATATACGTTTCAATTTAGCTCTCGGCTCAGTTTTCTGCTTTTCGTGTTTATACTGGTTCGTGGAGTCTTTTTTGTTCGTCGTTGATAATAAATGCTAGAAAACCTTAGTAATAAATCAATATTATACTGTGAGATATTACAACATGTTATTGTGAACATCAGAAAAGATTGTATCAAATCATTAAAACATAACTTTAATATAACATAACTAACCCTCCCCATTCTGGAGTTGAAAACCCCTACTTTGAGTAGCATAACCATTCAAATTATCGTCCTTTCCAATAGCAACAGTAATCAAGCTACTGTCAATCTTTACTTATAACTAGGAATACTATAATTACTAAAATAAAAAGCTCATCACTTTATATAGCTGAAGTTTTAAACCATATTGTTATAACATGCTGCAAGTTTAGTACATTATATGTAACTTATCCATAAAGATTTAAGCTAATTATAAGATTGTTTCTCATAGGTAATAACTATAAAATAATGACAAGAAAAACAAATCTAATAGTATACTTCAAAGAAGAATGATAGCTGTCTGTAAAATTACTCTTTTATAATGTTAAATGGTAGTCTATATGATGTATTTGTCATTAAAATCATGTATTGTTTAAACAATTTCCCTATTAATGATATTAGATTAGATACAGACTATCTAGGCTTATGAATATATATATATATATATATATATATAAGTAAACCACTGGTGGGAAAGCAGCAAATACACCAACGACCAAAGAAAACCACTTCCACGCCAATAACTAGTCCCCATACACTCACGTGAAACCAACTGGTAAAAAATGTTACGATTTATATATATATATATATATATATATATATATATATATATTTATATATATATATATATATATATATATATATATATATATATATATATATATAAAACAGATAACTTTTTTACTCTGTATATTAACTTATTTTCATTATATACACTTCTACAATGGATATATTATTTCAATATGCAAGAAAAAATGTTAACTAAAGATCACTTAGAAGTATATATATTGTGACACCATTGCATCTTATTAAAAACTTTATGTAATAAGTTCAATAGGTGCCAATTTCTACTAACAGAATGTAAGGAGGTTAAATGCCTTTGCTGTCTACCATCTAATGGTAAAGATATTTACAGTTTTGTTTTTCATACTACATATAATAGAAAAATACAGCTATAATTGAAGGTGCATGCAGTAATCTAACTAAATGTGTATTCAATATGAGGTCAACATTTTTTACAAAATTTGCATTGTGTTACAATGTCAGTGTGGTCATTGCTTGTACAATGCAGTAATAATATTATATACCCACGTACATGTCAAAATGTTGATAAAAAGTGTGTCTTTTCATTTAAATCCTTCTTTCCTTTTTTTCCCTCCCCTCCCCCTTTTAAACAATTTTCATTTAACACAGTGTATAGATATACATGTACATGTACATATAATACTCTCATATGATTACATATACATAGATACATAAATACATACACACATACATAAATACATACACACATACATACATAACACACATACATCTACATATATATATATATATATATATATATATATATATATATATATATATATATATATGCACACACAACCACTCATACATATACATACATATTTTCTTTATCCTTTCTTACTATTAATTGTAGCAAAGAATAAGAATAAAAGTTGAAATAATAATGTTTTGAATGTTTGTGGAGTGCTTTAAAGTACTTTAAAACCTCATCACGGGTAAACCGCGTTTTAACATTCCATTTTGTCTGTGTGATGTTCCCACGGGTTCAAAGATCAAATATTTGGTCACACAGACTTGAGTGATGTCATCCAGCTGCTTCATGCTCTATTGAGGAAACGTTTCTGCTCGAGCCAACTTCTTGATGAAGTGAGAAGAGAGAAAAAAAAAGACTGTTCTTGAAATAAGTGGGAACTGTAAGTGGGTTTTCCTGTGGAATCATTTCTTGAGAAATGAGCGTGAGACAAACTGTTTCGCATTATGATTGCAATACTATTAATTACGTGTTTCAAATTACAGACCCATATATGTACAGTTCAAAAGCTTTTCTATCAAATCGAGGTTGCCGTAAGCCCCACTGTTCATGAACTGAGAAAATTGTAGATCAGCTGCACTTTTAAACCCACAAAACACATCAAGAAGTTATAGTACAGTGCAGCCTAAGCAACATCAAGACCATCCTGCCATATTTCTTGTTCTGAAATAACACAAGGCCAATAATCCAGGTTTCATACCTTCTTATAAGCTGTCAGTTTAAATGTTATTCTCAGTGTTGCTCCCTTCAATTAACCCCATTTTATATTATAGTTACATTCAATTTATCTAGTTAATATATTAGATCATAAGTATCCCAATAGAGCAAATTATTATGAAACATTATTTCTACACACAATACACAATAGATACACTATTAGAAAGAGAGAAAAAAGATCAAAGAAGAGAAAGAAAAAAAATACTTAGATGATATTCTATTTTGGAACCGTATATGACTAAACAATTATAAACATAACTATAATAAATAAATGGTATTATATGCATATACATGACTTACTGACACAGACTTAAAGACACATACACTAAAATAACATAATATTTAAAGTTGTGCACTTACATGGGCATGAAGACATTGTTTTATTCACAAGTCACTAGATTTATATTAAGAGTTTCTAGTTGAAAAGAAAAATATTGTTTTTTGAACTTTTTCTTCTTTTCCAATGTTTTCCAACTGTCATTTTCTACTAATCTTTTAAGACTTGCACTTGCCCAATCCATTTCTTCTAATTTTTCAATAATGTTATTAGATTTTATGAAAGTAAGGGCAGTATCAAGTTCTTCAAATGTTTTGATGAAATCTTGCAAGATTTTAAGTCTGGCAGGGAATAGTAGATGAGTTTTTATTTGTGCCTTTTTAAGTTCCTTAATTAATGGTAAGAATTGTTTTCTTCTTGTTATCACTAGTAGAGAATAGTTATTGTCAAAATGGATGATGTTTTGATTTAATTTAATTGGAGCTTTTGCCCAGGCTGTTTTAAGAACTAGTTCTTTGTCATATGTTGATAAAAACCTCACTATTACTGATTTAGATGAATTATTCTTACTTGTTTTAGATGTAGTCAAGGATCTGTGAGCCCTCTCAATGCCATATGACAAGGATTCTGGCAGGTCTAAGACTTCTTGTATCCAATATGTTAGGAATTTGGGTAGATTATTGCCTTCTATATTATCAGGTAAACCAAATATTCTGATATTATTCCTATGAGACCGTTTCTCCAGATCTTCCACTTTAGATTGTAAAAATGTATTTTGCTTCAATAAGTACTCTATATTTGTTTCTTCTTTATGTACTCTGCTGTCAATGTCATTAAGTGCTAGTTCAAAACCTGACATTTGAGTTTTTTGTATTTGAAGGTCTTCATGAATCTTTTCCATTTGTTTGGTACAGTCTTTTTTAAATATATCCAGTTTTAGATCCATTTTATCATGTTTGGTAGATAAATCCTGTACGTTAATTAGCAATGCTTGTAAATCCTTTCTGAGAGAAGTTTCTTGGTGTGCTGATTTTGAATTAGCCATTCCACCACTGATGAGATAAATCCAAAGTATTTTTGACAGGAAAATCACTGAATTTCTTCAAAATGTTTATATGAGGTCATAGATCTCTATAAGAAGATTTAGTTAATGAAGAAATTAACCTTCTCAAATAACTTTTAGCCAATAATTCCTGTCATACAAATATTTTATAGACAGAGCTGAGTAGAACTGCTGCTATACTGGGCACATCTTGGCCACCCCCCCCCCCGAGTTTTCAGTATTTTTGAGTTTTCAGTATTTTGAAGTAAACCCGTCATTTGGTAACTGTATGTGTGTGAGCTATTGTGATTACAGGATAGTAAACACTTTTTAGGAAACATAGTGAACAGTATTATAAAGAAGATCTAGGACATGCATAAGAAAAATAGTGAGTAAAGAAAGTCTGATAGCAGCTGATGAAGGAAAATGTGTTAATAGTCAATTAGCGTTGCTGAGACACCGCAGATACAGTTATCAGTGAAAGAAAATTAAGGCATATAAGGATGACAAGTGAGAAATGAATGAGAAAAAGTTTTGCAAAAATGCTGAGTGAAGGGTTAAAGAAACCAAAAGACTGTGATATACAATTAAAAAAGGAGAGACTTCAAGCAAACAATGCAAAGAAGCAACTAAGGGGAAAAAACAATTGTATAATAAGGCTTAGTCATAAAAATGAATGGATGCCATTGTTATATAATACTGAAAATTGTAAAACACGTGTGTGTATCAAACATTAAATATTTCAAAAAATTTGATTAAACATTGCCTATAAACTAGTTTAAAATGACTGAGCAATCATAATTGTAGCTAGACAGTATTTTCCCCTCCATAACACGAGTATGAACTCAGAGCTCTGGCTAGCAAAGAAACCTATTAAACCTGCTCCTTTACATTAGTGGAGAAAATACAAAAATTCAATGCAAGAATATTATTGTATTCCAAAACAGTAAATGCAAGTTGCTGACTTTATTTGCAGTGTGTGTGTGTGTGTGTGTGTGTGTGTGTGTGTGTGTGTGTGTGTTTGTGCAGATGTATATGTTATAGAAAAGCAAAAAAAAAATCTCCTCCATAATGTGTGTGTATATATCTGTGTGTGTGTGTGTGTGTGTATGTATATATAAAATATTGTAAAATTACCTACAAGCAGCTGTTTTTAAAATTTGCAGAGATGCTGTACGAAGACTATCTTCCAGCAGGCAAAGCCAATAAATTAACAAAAATACTCCACAATGCAGGAATGGTAGTGATATTTTACAGTCAACTGCAAAGAGCATTGAGGTTGGCTTTACTTAAACTTGGCTTAAAAGTAGAAATACAATATAAATTTAACAGCCTGGATTGCAAAATAATAATTATTAGTTCAGTTTATTCATCCATTCATTTAAATACTGAATCTGTTGTGCAAACAGGACTGTAGTGCACATACTGTAAAGAAAATGTGTTTTCCTCATTCATAATTCATGACTTGTATGAATAAAAATTGAGGTATATATAACTCAAAACCAATTTTCAGCATATTCCAGTTCCAGCTGATATTTTCATTTGTTTGCTGGGATAGTCTGAGCAAAAAACAATTTTTGACCACAGACTTTGGGAAAAAAAAGTCTGCAGAAATTGTAAAGCAGCAGATTTTACAGGTCCAGTAATGAACAATTTGCATAATATAGTAAGCATACAAGTTTTAAAAATGACATCTAGCACCAACATTCAAAATCAACTGGGTGTTGATATACTATTTTTAACATGCACATACATATTTTCTTTATCCTTTCTTACTATTAATTGTAGCAAAAAATAAGAATAAAAGTTGAAATAATGTTTTGAATGTTTGTGGAGTGCTTTAAAGTACTTTAAAACCTCATCGCGGGTAAACCGCGTTTTAACATTCCATTTTGTCTGTGCGACGTTCCCACAGGTTCAAAGATCAAATATTTGGTCGCACAGACTTGAGTGATGTCATCCAGCTGCTTCGTGCTCTATTGAGGAAAAGTTTCTGCTCGAGCCAACTTCTTGATGAAGAAAGAAGAGAGAGAAAAAAAGACTGTTCTTGAAATAAGTGGGAACTGTAAGTGTGTTTTCCTGTGGAATCACTTCTTGAGAGATGTGCAAGAGACAAACTGTTTTGCATTATGATTGCAAAACTATTAATTATGTGTTTCAAATTACAGACCCATGTATGTACAGTTCAAAAGCTTTTCTATCAAATCGAGGCTGCTGTAAGCCCCACTGTTCATGAATTGAGAAAATTACAGATCAGCTGCACTTTTAAACCCACAAAACACATCATGAAGTTAAAGTACAGTGCAGCCTAAGCAACATCAAGACCATCCTGCCATATTTCTTGTTCTGAAATAACACAAGGCCAATAATCCCGGTTTCATACCTTCTTATAAGCTGTCAGTTTAAATGTTATTCTCAGTGTTGCTCCCTTCAATTAACCCCATTTTATATTATAGTTGCATTCAATTTATCTAGTTAATATGTTAGATCATAAGTATCCCAATAGAGCAAATGATTATGAAATATTGCTTCTACACACAATACACAATAGATACACTATTAGAAGGAGAGAAAGAGAGAAAAAAAACAAAGAAGAGAAAGAAAAAAATACTTAGATTATATTCTATTTTAGAACCATATATGACTAAACAATTATAAACAAATCTATAATAAATAAATGGTATTATATGCATATACATGACTTACTGACACAGACTTAAAGACACATATACTAAAATAACATACTATTTAAAGTTGTGCACTTACATGGGCATGAAGACATTGTTTTATTCACAAGTCACTAGATTTATATTACGAGTTTCTAGTTGAAAAGAAAAATATTGTTTTTTGAACTTTTTCTTCTTTCCCAATGTTTTCCAACTGTCATTTTCTACTAATCTTTTAAGACTTGCACTTGCCCAATCCATTTCTTCTAATTTTTCAATAATGTTATTAGATTTTATGAAAGTAAGGGCAGTATCAAGTTCTTCAAATGTTTTGATGAAATCTTGCAAGAAGATTTTAAGTCTAGCAGGGAATAATAGATGAGTTTTTATTTGTGCCTTTTTAAATTCCTTAATTAATGGTAAGAATTGTTTTCTTTTTGTTATTACTAGTGGAGAATAGAAATTGTCAAAATGGATGATGTTTTGATTTAATTTAATTGGAGCTTTTGCCCAGGCTGTTTTAAGAACTAGTTCTTTGTCATATGTTGATAAAAACCTCACTATTACTGATTTAGATGAATTATTCTTACTTGTTTTAGATGCAGTCAAGGATCTGTGAGCCCTCTCAATGCCATTTGACAAGGATTCTGGCAGGTCTAAGACTTCTTGTATCCAAGATGTTAGGAATTTGGGTAGATTATTGCCTTCTATATTATCAGGTAAACCAAATATTCTGATATTATTCCTGCGAGAACGTTTCTCCAGATCATCCACTTTAGATTATAAAAATGTATTTTGCTTCAATAAGTACTCTATATTTGTTTCTTCTTTATGTACTCTGCTGTCAATGTCATTAAGTGCTAGTTCAAAACCTGACATTTGAGTTTTTTGTATTTGAAGGTCTTCATGAATCTTTTCCATTTGTTTGGTACAGTCTTTTTTAAATATATCCAGTTTTAGATCAATTTTATCCAGTTTGGTAGATAAATCCTGTACGTTAGTTAGCAATGCTTGTAAATCCTTTCTGAGAGAAGTTTCTTGGTGTGTTGATTTTGAAGTAGCCATTCCACTGCTGATGAGATAATAAATCCAAAGTATTTTTGACAGGAAAATCACTGAATTTCTTCAAAATTTTTATATGAGGTTGTAGATCTCTATAAGAAGATTTAGTTAATGAAGAAATTAACCTTCTCAAATAACTTTTAGCCAATAATTCCTGTCATACAAATATTTTATAGACAGAGCTGAGTAGAACTGCTACTATACTGGGCACATCTTGGCCACATCCCCCCGAGTTTTCAGTATTTTTGAGTTTTCAGTATTTTGAACTAAACCTGTCATTTGGTAACTGTATGTGTGTGAGCTATGTGATTACAGGATAGTAAACGCTTTTTAGGAAACATAGTGAATAGTATTATAAAGAAGATCTAGGACATGCATAAGAAAAATAGTGAGTAAAGAAAGTCTGATCGCAGCTGATGAAGGACAATGTGTTAATAGCCAATTAGCCTTGCTGAGACACCGCAGATACAGTTATCAGTGAAATAAAATTAAGGCATATAAGGATGACAAGTGAGAAATGAATGTGAAAACGTTTTGCAAAAATGATGAGTGAAGGGTTAAAGAAACCAAAAGACTGTGATATAGAATTTAAAAAGGAGAGACTTCAAGCAAACAATGCAAAGAAGCAACTAAGGGGGAAAAAACAATTGTATAATAAGGCTTAGTCATAAAAATGAATGGATGCCATTGTTATATAATACTGAAAATTGTAAAACACGTGTGTGTATCAAACATTAAATATTTCAAAAAATTTGATTAAACATTGCCTATAAACTAGTTTAAAATGACTGAACAATCATAATTGTAGCTAGATTGTATTTTCCCCTCCATAACACGAGTATGAACTCAGAGCCCTGGCTAGCAAAAAAAAAAAACTATTAAACCTGCTTCTTTACATTAGTGGAGAAAATACAAAAATTCAATGCAAGAATATTATTGTATTCCAAAACAGTAAATGCAAGTTGCTGACTTTATTTGCAGTGTGTGTGTGTGTGTGTGTGTGTGTGTGTGTGTGTGTGTGTGTGTGTGTGTGTGTGTGTGTGTGTTTGTGCAGATGTATATGTTATGGAAAGGCAAAAAAAAATCTCCTCCATACTGTGTGTGTATATATCTGTGTGTGTGTGTGTGTGTGTGTGTGTGTGTGTGTGTGTGTGTGTGTGTGTGTGTGTGTGTGTGTGTGTGTGTGTGTGTGTATGTATATATAAAATATTGTAAAATTACCTACAAGCAGCTGTTTTTAATATTTGCAGAGATGCTGTACGAAGACTATCTTCCAGCAGGCAAAGCCAATAAATTAACAAAAATACTCCACAATGCGGGAATGGTAGTGATATTTTACAGTCAACTGCAAAGAGCATTGAGATTGGCTTTACTTAAACTTGGCTTAAAAGTAGAAATACAATACAAATTTAACAACCTGGATTGCAAAATAATAATTATTAGTTCAGTTTATTCATCCATTCATTTAAATACTGAATCTGTTGTGCAAACAGGACTGTAGTGCACATACTGTAAAGAAAATTTTATTTTCCTCATTCATAATTCATGACTTGTATGAATAAAAATTGAGGTATACATAACTCAAAACCAATTTTCAGCATAGTCCAGTTCCAGCTGATATTTTCATTTGTTTGCTGGGATAGTCTGAGCAAAAAAACAATTTTTGACCACAGACTTTGGGAAAAAAAAGTCTGCAGAAATTGTAAAGCAACAGATTTTACAGGTCCAATAATGAACAATTTGCATAATATAGTAAGCATACAAGTTTTAAAAATGACATCTAGCAGCAACATTCAAAATCAACTGAGTGTTGATATACTGTTTTTAATTTTTTTTTCAGAAAAATTTGATCAGTTGACTTTTTAATGAATTTATACAAGTCCTATTTTAGTTTTAATTGTTGTTTTAAAATCTTAAAGTTTGTGTAGGGAATTCAGCTGCCATACAACATTATGAAAATGCGAGATTCTTGGATATCTACAACTTGCAAACTAACTCCCAAATCTTGATTGTTGTCTCCAAATTTGATATTCCCAATTAAATGTAGAAATGATTTTGAAAGAAGCTTTATATTTTCTATACAGTCATACAAATACCAGGTAGAAATATATATTCTGCTGAATCTAGCTTTGTTTGTATGCTTGTTGTTTGTTTGCTTGTTATTTCCCTGAAACGCTAATTCCACCTAAAACGTGGCTTTTCAGTGCTTCTGTGGATCCCTAGTGATATCTACATTGCTTACTGTACTTATTTCCTTGTTTCACTTGAAAGAAAGTTTCTGTTTGTCATTTTTGCATTTAAGTTACCTGGCACTTGCTCACTAAGTCAGCACTAAAACATTAAAAGCACTACACCCTCACAAACTCCCCTTGAGTACCTTGTTCCCCATTGGCCCTTTTTTCAATTATAAAGGAATTCCCAATACTATTCTAGCATGTCCAAAGGTCAGATGTCAAGCTCCTCTCTGGTCCAGCTGGTGAATCTGGGAATCTTGAGGCAATGTTACAACTGCCTCATGTACACAGACAACCCTCTCCTCCTCCCAACAAATTCCAACACATGTGAGAGATGCAACCATATAGCCAAACTAGAGGCTAAGCTCTCTCAACTCAGTACTGGCGTAACCAGTCAGGAGGAGAAGGAAACCACACTCACTACAATTCCAGTCTCACATAGACCTACCACGACAGCAAACCAAACACATAAACACACAAAAACATACTCGGAGGCTCTAAATAAACATCTGCCTAAGCAGCATAGACCTCCAAAGCAGACACCCAAGCAACCGCTACCCCAAAACAAAACACATGCAACACATAGCTCACAAAGCCAGTGTGCCGAACAGTCACAGCCCTTAAGGCTAAGCAACACACCTGATACACTTGTAATAGGTGACTATCGTCAAGAACACTGATGGTCCCGCTCACCAGACTGAACAAGGAGAAGGTCACGGTGAGCTGCCTGTCGGGTGCTAGGATCCGCCACATAACACAAGCACTCAGGTCACTCCAAGGCAAGTACAAATATGGCTCGGTCATTGTCCATGCTGGTGTGAATGACCTGAGACGTACCTCCCTGGACTACATGAAAAGAGACCTAGAGGAGCTCTCTGAGCATGTAGCCCAGGCCGGTATGACCCTGACCTTGAGCAGCATCTTACCCTCACCAAGAATGATGTCACAATATGAAGACAAGATGATCAATTTCAACAATTGGCTTAAGTATTGGTGTCATTCAAAGGGGATCCAATGCCTGTCAGCCTGGGATGACATGCTCGACAAGCCATGATGCTTCGCTAGGGACGGCTTGCACCTGTCACCCCTGGGCTTTCAGATATTGGCAAAGGCTCTTGCTACCCCATAGTGCCTTTTTTAGGCAAGGTGCAAAAGACAAACCCACCTCCATAGGTATCACAAGGGATAAGAAACTAAGAGTAATGCTACTCAACGCCAGAAGTCTAAACCTCAAGATGCACACTGAAACTCTCCTTAGCATGGAGAACATTGATATCTGTGCAGTAACAGAAACCTGGTTCAAGGCTCCCGAGAGCACCCCAGCACTACCAGGTTATACCTCATACCATGCTTTTCAACCCCAAAACTTGGACCAAACCACAAAAGGAGGGGAAGTATCAATATTCGTCAAAGATACCCACACCTCTCCAAACACCATTATATTGGGTGACTTCAACTACCCAAACATAGACTGGGAGCATTACTCTAGCTCCAACACCCTAGCCCAAAGGTTCCTAGAATTTATAAACTCAAATGATATGGAACAACTTGTTACCACTCCCACAAGAGGGGAAAACATACTGGACCTGATCATCACCAACATGGGGACTCTATGCTCCAGACCAGAAGTGTATCCCTCACTGGTAAGATCACACCATAAACTAATCTCACTGGATATTCACATCCTTCTAAAGCAAATTTTACACTCCTCAAAACTGAGGTGGAATCCTTCAAAGCCCGGGCCTGTGGAAAATATGGCCCAGACCGCAGAATCCTTTATAAATGCATTCTATGAACACCTTCAGGAATGCATGGATCATGCAATCCCAAATAAAACCAAGACCCAATCCTCCAAAGGCAGATGTCCTGTCTGGTGGACCCCAGCCATAAACAAACTATACAATAGAAGGAGGAAGCTACTACATGATAGAGCAAAATCCCAAAAAGGGAAGGCATCTCTGATCAGTATTAGCAAAAAACTATGGGCACTCTTAAAATCATCTAAGGCCAGCTTCGAGAGAAAAATTGCAGAGGACACTAAGGATAATCACAAGGCTTTCTTTAGTTATGTTAGGAACCTGGGTGGGAATTCCCAGATATGCTCAGAATTAGTCCAAAATGACAAAAACTACACCGAACCCACAGACATTGCCAACATCCTAGCTGACAGGTTCAGCGCAAACTCCCCTCCCCCACCAAAAGGGCAAATATCTATCCCAGCAGAGTGCTGCCCCCCTGACATCTCAGATGCTCAGGTAAGAGCCACCCTCTCCAAAGCAAAAACACAGCATCAATGGGACCAGACGGTGTCCCGGCCTGCATCCTACATGAACTCTAAGAAGAGCTAAACCCAAACATAAAACTACTGTTCAATCTCAGCCTTACTACAGGATATGTACCCAAAGAGTGGCGTACAGCAACAGTGGTTCCTCTCCACAAAGGTGGTGCCTCAACGGATCCTGGCATCTATCGCCCCATAAGCCTGACTAGCTTGGTCTGCAAAGCTATGGAAAGGATCATCATGGACCTCATAAATAAAGATATTGGGGACCTACAGACACTGGATCCTACCCAATTCGGCTTTGTGAAGGGCAGATCCTGCCTCTTAAACCTGGTCAATTTCTTTGAAACAGTCACCAAGGCCATTGACGAGGGGAAGGTGGTTCACGCAGCCTACCTGGACCTCGCAAAAGCCTTCGATACAATACCCCACTCTGGCATTATAGATAAGCTCATCAGCTTAAATATAAAGCCCTATGTCACTAGATGGGTTGCAAACTGGCTCAAGGACAGAACCCACATGTTTAGAATTGCTGGAGCCATGTCAGACTCCAAACCAATTACAAGTGGCATCCCACAAAGCTCAGTCCTGGGACCTCTCTTATTCGGTATATATTTCTCGGAGGTACAGGCCAACACGGAAGGACTGTGGCTGACCAAGTTCACAGATGACTGCAAACTGGGTGCCATAATTGACTCTCCAGCTGACACAAGCATCCTCCAAAAGGGCCTTATAGAAACAGACAACTGGTGCCAGAGCCATGGCCTCAAGCTAAACGCCAAAAGTGTATAGTCATCCCCTTTGGCAAAAACAAAGTGCCCACAAATTACCACATAGGTGGTAATCCATTAAGTACAGAAGAAGTAATTAGGGACCTGGGGACCCAAGTTGATAGCAATCTCTCATTTGACAACCACGTGGCCAAAGTGGTTAGAAAAACATTTTATATAGCCCACCTAATCATGAAGGGATTCACATCTAGATCAGGGAGGTCATTGTGCCTCTTTACTCATCCTCATCAGGCCCATAATTGAGTACAATGCCCCTTTGGGATGTACCTTACCAGACACCTGCAGCAACTGGAAAGACCCCAAAAGTACCTCACCAAGAGGATCAAAGGGCTCAAACAGATGCCATATGCTGCCTGGTTAAAGAAACTCCAGCTCTACTCAGTGGCATACCACCTGCTCAGAGGCGATCTGTGCCTGATGTATAAAGCCATGTCCAGCCCGGAATTAATGGACATGCTGCACCTCAGAAAATCCAAATCCCATCGAGCTACGCGCTTGAGGGACTTGAACCTCAGCACTGAAATAAATAGGACATGCTGGAGGGACAGATTCATAACCCAGAGGCTCCCTTCACTCTGGAATCAAATCCCAGTCCAGGTTAGGCAGATTCCCTCATTGACTCTCTTCAAGAGGAATCTTGATGAGTGGATGGGAGATCGTAGGTTTACCCCGGGTATCACTTCTGTGTCACTGTTAGACAGAGGCACAGTATACTAACCTCGAAAAAGGGCATATCAAAATTAATTTAAAATGGGTGGCGAAAGACAAACACACTCTGGCTAGGCTTATAAATGCCCTAGGGCAGATAACCTAGTATGAACCTATGAACCTATATTGTAGATATTCCACAAGAAAGAGCAGTTTCACAAGTATTCTTAGCAATTGTTATAAATAGATGATAAGCTAGATTGAACAATATATAATATTGTGCATTTCTCAGTCACATTGGTACAGCTTCTTAAAAACATTGCAGCTGTGAACTGGGTCAAGATATGAACATTAAAGTTACAGCTGAGGTTTTAAGAAATATGACAGACATGGTAAGAGAGCTAAGGCTTCATACAAATTTCTAAAATAGTGATGAATTGATTGAGGAGTGACATTTGTCTGAAACTTTGCATTGATATAAGCCCCTATGCCTCTTTTCCTTGCCACACCCATATTCTAGGATACTTATTTGTAAGGTTATTACTTGGAGAAAAGTGAAATACTTCCTTTTGTATTTAAAAAAAAAGTCTTGCTGGGTATTCAGAAACATTCCATCTGCAATCATAGACACGTTTACACTGTTTACAGCATGTGCACCACAAGTCTCAAGACTCATTATGCATGCATGCGGCCACAGAAGGGACCCACAGCAAGATCATTTTGGACCAACATCCTCCTTCGGTAATGTATGAGCAGCTGTGGTAAACAATGAGTGAGCACAAGCCTCTAGGGTGGTCGACATGAATCCTCATGCATAGTTGGTACTCACTTTACACAGATTATTTTTATAACTCAATGATGCATATGTGCAGCAATATGTTGGGGAAGGAAGTAAGTGAAGTAGGCGTGAGGTGAGAGGTTTTAGGCAGTAGCAGAGCCACAGAAAACACCCTTATAATAGACACAAGACTGCAAAAGGAGTTGGTGCTGAATCCATGAATGTAGAACACCATAGTCTTGGGAGTATAAGACAGAAAACTGAAGTACTGAAGTTAAAAAAAAAAATGTGAAACATGCAGGATAAGTGGGATACTGAAAAGTAAACAGGTGTATTAACTAAAACCAGTTATGACATCAACAAAGGTTAATCACTGTACCTGTACTATATTGCAAATGTTGTGAAAACACACACACACACACACACACACTTATAACCCAAAGTGAATTTAAATCTAGCACTCTCATTACTGCTATTCTATCAAGCACTTCATTTACAGGTTGAGCTACTAAAGCACCTGCTCTAACGGTGTCGGTGAAGCATATAAGTGATTGATGCCTAGCTCATCTGCATGATCAGTTATAGTCACAGCCAATATACTTGGTAGATGACAGTGGTTGTACTTAATTCTTGTTATACAATAAGCCATGCCATTCCTTCATAGGAAGTTATTAGGCTAATGGCCCTACGGCTGTTACAAGTATAACCAAGTTATACCCTTATTTCCACGATCAGCACCTATTGCCCCTGTCCACGATGAACACAGGTCGAACCCCCGGGGTGAATTTATAGTTAGCCATATGTCACTCATTTGTCTCTATCACATATGATAAGAAGGGTCTATGTTAAATATTTAAACACTTAAATGTTAGAATCACTGAAGATCAACCTTCAGTGATCGAACATTTAAATGTTCGGATTTTTTAAAAAAATAAAAAAAAATAAAGTAAACATAAAAAGAAAAAATAAAGGGTGTAAGCAGGGGGGCAAGCCCCCCTGCACCCCCCACAAACCCTGCTACTTAAATATACCAACTCCAAGATTGCTCTACAGTGTAGGACATTTTCCATTTCTGCACTGTAGCACACTGAAGTACGATCTCAGAGTTGGTATATTTAAGTACCGCGGGGTATGGGGGGTGCAGGAGGGGCTTTCCCCCCTGCTCACACCCTTTACATTTTCTTTTTTTTAAATATTAATTTTTCATATGTTCGAACATTTAATTGTTCGATCGCTAACAGTCGATGTTTAGTGGTTCAAACAATTAAGCGTTCAAACATATAACATAGACCCGAAAAGAAGGCTGGGGTTTTCATTTAGATATTTTAATACATAGAAACACACCAGGATGGATAGCAGCAACATCAGGATGGATAGCAGCATCATTAAATACGAACAAACTAGTTAGCAGACAGACCTTGCTTACATACATGCTGGCATCTCAAAAGCTAACTAAAATGGCAATCAGGCTCTCATGTGCTCAGTATTTATACACTTGTGCAAGACCTTGGATAGCTTCTTAAAAGTATATACACACACTGATCTACACATCCTCCATCTTAAAAAGATTGCCCTTTATAGAAAAGACTGTCAGAGTTGTAAGTGCATTACTATATACGTTAGAAATAAAACACAATGATCATGTCCAGCTTGCTTCATATCTGCTACATGGTTTACAGATGCCCCTGTATCTTGTAACATAACAGTTGGGAGTAAATTTAGCAACAGGAACAGTCTGCAGTGCATAACTCATATCAGGAGCTTAAGGATTTGTCACAGGAACAGGAATGTCCTCTAGAACTTCCTTTTGAAGACCAGACAACTCACTCTAAGATGGTCTTTCTCACAGGCTATATGCTGTGGTATAGGCTCAGACACTGGTCTCAAATGTTTCTGATACTGCCTAAATATTGCTGCTCCTCATTCCACAATGCACGATCTCTGCTCTGGACTAATATTCTTCACAACACCAATCCAATCATAACCTTTGGACGTTTGCATCCCTACCACTTCTTCTCATAATGGATTGAGCAGTTTGCTGGTTTTATCATAGTAGGACTTCTGGGTTAGGCACTTCAACAGATTGGCTTTCGCTGATCTGTTGTTTGTGACACATAAAACCAACAATTGAGTACCGATTGGTAATGTGGTTCTAGTTTCTCTTGACAGAAGTCTCTGAGCAGGTGAACCAAGATGTTTATCATGAGGAATTTTGAGATTCAGGAAAACATCACTATCATCTTGCTTTAACATCTCAAGTAACTGTTTTGCACTTTGAACTGCACGTTCTGACAAACCATTTGACTGTGGGTGCTAAGGACTATTTGTGACATGAATAAAGTTCCATTCTTCAGCAAATCTTTTGAACTGTTGGCTTGTAAACTGCATGCCATTGCCAAAAATAACTGTGTGGACTACCATGGACTGCAAAATGATGCTTCATCTTAGTAATGACAGTACTTGGATGCTAGGTTAAGAAGTAGGTGAATCTCAAACCAATTTGAGTAAGGGTCTATCAACACCAAATAATGTTGACCATTCCACTTGGAAATGTCACTGGCTACTGTTGACCAAGATAGTTCCGGAATCTGGTTTAGCTAAAGCAATTTGTTCTGTTGATGTGGCTTTGTACTATTATACACTGAACAAGATGAAAGTGTTCTCTCAATGTCTTGTGACATAAAAGGTCAAAATACTAGCCCTCTTACCTTTTGGTAGAATGGACTCCTGGGTGACAATGATGTAAGATAGTAATGTACTCTTTTTGCAAGCACTTCGGAACAATTGCTTTTGGACCTTTCAATATGGAACTTTTGTCAGACAAAATCTCATCGCTGTATGGAAAATAAGATTGCACTTCTTGAGGTAAACTAGATTGCTCTGATGGCCATCCTTGTTTGATAGTGATTGAGATTTTATTAAACTGGATCTGTTGCTGTGTGATCTTTCAGCTCATTAAGGTGTGTGGAAGAAAAATGTCTCACTTTCATGACTTCAAAATCAAAGTTCTTATTCATTTGCTGTTCTGTGATATTTCTTGGTGATCTGGACAATGTATCAGCAAGATAAAGAAGTTTGCCTTTCGTGTAGACAAGACTGAAATTGTACTTCTGCAATCTCTGCATCATACATTGCAATATGGCTGGAGCTGAATAGATGGGCTTTCTGAAGATATTGACTAGAGCTTGGTGGTCTGTTTCAATCTTGATAGGTCTACCATATATGTGGAACTTTGAATATGCAAGCGCAATTGCCAAACGCTCTTTCTTGATCTGGGCATACTGCATCTCAGTTTGGGTAAGAGTTCTCTATGCGTAGGCAACAGGTTAATCCTCTTGTAGAATGACTGGACCAATACCAAATTTCAAAGCATAACAGGAAAGTGTAACTGGTTTGTAAACATCATAGTATCTGAGAATTGGTGGACTTGCAATTCTCTGTTTCAGGACATCAAATGCTCTTTGGTGTTGCTCTAACCAAGACCAGGATACATCTTTGTGTCAGCTCTGAATGGCGCTGAAAGTTGGCTCAAGTCTGGAATAAACTTGCCTAGGTAGTTGACCATGCCAAGAAAACATTGCAAGGCTTGAACACAGTCTTGGAGCTGGCATCTCAAGAGTGGCTGTTTTGTTTAGAAAGGTCTGGTCATAAGCTTGTAGTAGTAAATAAATGACCAGCATAAACAACATCTTGTAGCCTGAATTTGTATTTGTGCAGATTGAGCTTAAGATTCACTTGACCATGTCCTTTCTAGAACTTTTCTGAGGATACCCAGATTTGCTCTATTGCATGTTGAAAGACTTCACTTGCAGAATTTATCCCAAATGACATTCTCAAAAATATGTACCTATCAGAGTACTGAAAGTAGTGAGCAATGATGATTGTTTTGTCAAGATAAATTTGCCAAAATGAACTCTTTGCATCTAAGACTGAAAAATAGTGGCATTTATCATTAAGGCTGTGACTTCAACTGTGCATATTGGATGATTTTTTTTAGTGCTTTGTTTAAATCTCATGGGTCGGTACATATTCTGATGTCGTTTTAGCTTTTCTTATGAGCTACCACTATGGAAGATGCTCATTCTGGTGTTTCAACTGGACAAATCACACCTTGTAGCACCATTTTATCTAACTCTGCTTTGACTCTGTCCTGCATGGCTATTGGAGCTTTGTGCTGGCCTGATAACTAGACTGACCTCTGGGTCTAACTTCATGGAATATGTAACTGGAAGCTTGCCTAGTTTGTCTTTGAAAAGATCTGCATAGGTAGAAAAAATATACTGGGCAAAATTTATGTAGTGGTCTTTCAAGCTGACTTGGTGGACTTAAAGCAGTCCCATTTTCAAACTGTCTCGGAGACTTAATGACTGGATGTGACTCTTGACCACATAAAATAAGTCATAGCTTCTCCTAGCAGGGTAACATGAAAGCACTATTGAGCCTTTAGTTTTAATTTCTTTACCTCCATAAGCAACAAGCTTAGCACATCTTGCCAAATCAAGCCTTTCACCATGACACGCTATAGTAAATGTTTCTGCAGATATAACACTGCACTTGGAACTTGGGTCAACTTTGAGCTTTATGGGTTTGCCATTCATCCAAAGAGTACAAAATACTTTATTCTTTGGCCATAAATCTACTGCCTTGACCGTTTTGTGAAGCACTGATGCCATCAACACAGAGTGGCTTGTGGCCTTACGCCATAGCTTTCTAATTGATCAACTCATTTCTTAAAATGTTCCTTCCCTTAAAATGTTCCTTTTTAATAAGAATGTGGGCCTTTTGAAATGATTGCACTTATTGCATTTGTGGCATTGTTGACCAAAAAACTAAATATTTCGCACTTTCAGATTCATTACTTCCACTACAATTATGACAATTGGCAATGAAACTGGGTTGGGGCACATGCTTTGAGTTTGCTGACTCTCACTTATGCTTCACTGAGACAGTGCAAACTCTGGAATTTGCTGCAAAGTTCTGGGGTTTACCAGTGAGTGCTGCAAGGGTTATAGTTGCTGCCATGTGCTTTGGCCTGCTTCTTTTAACCACGTGCTGTATACTGTCAACATGAGCTTTATCACTGTGCCTTCTAGAGCTATTCTCATTTGTAAGCATATTTGTGTGCTTTTCTGTGAGCTGGTATATCTGACAAATCTCAATGGCCCTATTCAAAGTTAAATCACTGTCACAAAGCAAAATCTTTCTCACAGCATCACCTTTTATACCACACACGTCTGTCTTTTATCAACTCATTCCTTAAGTCACCAAATCTTCACGTCTTAGCCTTATTCCTCAGGTCAGTTATATATGCTGCAAAAGTTTCACCAGGCTTTTGATCCCTTGTGTAAATTAACCATGGTAACATTTGTCTGGAGGTTAGACATTTCTCTAAATTTACATTTTAAGCACTCTGGGTCCTCCCTTGACTCAGCTGATACAACAATATGATGGTTTTCCCCTTCTCCTGTATAAATAACAGGTGCATTTACAGATAAACATTCCTTTTCTATAGTTTCTGACCCATTTAAATTAAGTAGAATAAATGCATTTGTATGGTCATTTTATCAGAAAATGCAGCCTGTATGAAAATGTACTGTTGCTCAAACACTCTCCAGTTCTCTGCAATATTACTGTTGAACACAAGTGCACTGGGTTTTCAAAATATGTCTGCCATGCCCACATATATATACACACACACACTGAAAATATGGCCCTTGTAATTATGTACAAAGTATCCGTGAGCTTGTAATAACATTCAACTGCATGATAAACTCTTTGAAATAATTTATTTTACAAAATATGCTCTGTAATGGCTGTACGCTGTGAAATATGCTTTATAATGGCTGTACTTTTGTGAAATAATTTTACTGTAATGCACAAACATGCAAATACTATACATTTTCTGATAACTCTGATATCTTTGCTTAATAAGAAAAAATGTGCATTATTTTATTTTATTCATTTTATGCAATTCAGACTTATAAACATTTTTCGGTTCCACTTCATATCATCGAATTAAAATTTCATCAAATTTCAAATCATCGAGACCAAATCATCGAAAACTCAAATTGTCGAAAACACATAACATCGAATCTCAAATCATTGAACACTATAAAGCAGCTAGAAATAACATCTCACAGAGTTTTTACTATGTTTATGGAGGGGGGCAAGCCTCCCTGCACCCCACACCCCCCGTACATTAAATATACCAACTCCAAGGTCATACTACTGTGGGGGAAAAAGTGTCTGGGATGTTAATTCTAGTTGCTTAATAGTTTTCAATGATTTGAGATTCGATGTTATGAGTTTTTGACGATTAGGTCTCGATGATTTGAAATTTGATGAAATGATAATTCGATTATATGAAGTGGAACCCATTTTCCATAGTAATATGAAAACATTTATCAATGTCACACATATCAGTTTATGTGGTTATTGTTTAGAACATTCTCTAAGCCTCATTTCAGATTTTACAAAAAGAAATAGTGCTAAGCAAGTTTTAATATTTGAAATTCATTTTTTGACTTGTTTTGTGAAGTATGCACCTATTAGGGATGATCCACTTCTGTATATTCCACCAGTTCTAAACAAGTGCCTTAAGTCATTTTAGCCATGCCACCTCTAACTTCATGCCGTTTAAAGGACATGGAGTCAGAACCGGCATATCTAGACATCCCACTTCTGACACCATGTCTCTATCACATATAACAAAAAAGCTGTGGTTTTAGTTTAGATGCTCTATTACATACAAACACATCAAAATGGATAGCAGCATCATTAAATACGAACAAACTAGTTAAAAGACCATAATACATACATGCATATATACATACATACATACATACATACATGCTTGTATCTCAACAACTAACTATAAAATGGCAGTCAGGCTTGCACATGCTCAGTACTTATACACTTGTGCAAGCCCTTTGATAGCTTCTTAAAGGTGTATACACACACATTGATCAACACCATCCAGTCGTCCAGTTCTCATTTGAAGAGGGCCAATGAGGTGCTCTGTTTGACATGAAGTAGGATTCTGTTGCAAGGTTCTGGTAACCTCTGGGAGACAAATCTGTCCCTCCAACAGGTTCTATCAATGTCACATACCAGGTTAAGGTCTTTAGAGTGAGTAACACGTATACCATTTGACGTACAGATATACAGCATTTCCAATAAAGCAGGGTCAGTTATTGTCTTGTATGCAAGGCAGAGATCGCTTTTGAGTAGTCTGTATGAAATGGAGTAAAGTGGCAGTGATTTCAGATGATCCACATAGGACAGATGCTGAATATCTTGAATTTTCCTTGATAGGAACCTTTGTATTCTCACCAATTGCTGCAGGTGCATGGAAAGGTACATAACCAAAAGGGGCTTTATACTCAATTATTGGTCTGATAAGGGAAGAGTACAGGGAGGTTATAACTTTTTTTTTCTAGAGGCAATGCCCTTACTTATGAGATGAGCAATATAGAATGCCCTTCTTACCACTGTGGAGACATGGTGGTCAAATGTAAGGTTGCTGTCAACCTGTGTGCCCATGTCTCTCACTACTGAGTGTGTACTTAGTGTTGCTATTGATGTGGTAGTTAGCAGGAACATTGCTCTTACCAAAAGGGATGATATATTTGTTTGCATTGAGTTTAAGGCCATTACTTTGGCACCAGTCACTTGTTTGTGTAAGACCCTCAGGATGCTGACATTTGGAGATTCTATGACTGCTCCCATTTTGCAGTCATCAGCAAACTTTGTCAGCCAGATCTTTAGATTTTGGTTGTACTTTGGAGAAATAGATGACAAACTGTAACGGTCCCAGGACTAATTCCTGTGTAATGCCACTAGTTACAGGTCTGCTGTTGGAGGTGAATTCCCCTGTTTTGACTATATGGGTTCTATCAATGAGCCAGTTAGTGACCCATCTAACAATATAAGGGTTGTTACCTAGCTGGATGCGTTTCAATGATGCCTGAGTGGGGGATAGTGTCAAACACATTGGCTAAGTCTAGGTAGGCTGTATGCACAGATTTCCCCTGGTCCAGGGCCTTGTGACTGTCTTGAAGTCCATGAGGTTTAACAGGCATGATCTCCCTTTGACAAATCCAAACTGAGTAGGGTCAAGTGTTTGGAGATTTTGTTAAGGTCCATGATGATTCATTCCATGGCCTTTCAGATAAGGTTAGTCAGGGTAATAGGACTATAGTTCCCAGGGTCAGTGGAATCGCCACCTTTGTGCAAGGGGATAACTGTGGCCATTTTCCATTCAGCTCTGATGAAGCTTGTGCTTTGACTATGAAAAGAGTAAACAATGATGTTGTTAATTTTTGTTGTAGCCCATGTAGGATGCAGCCTGAGATGCTATCAGGTCCCTTAGATGCTGTGTGTTTGGCCTTGGAGAGGCCATTTATGACCTGCTCTTTAGAGATACAAGGTAGGGGACAGGTGGTAGGGATGTCATGAGATACATGTGGTGGGGACAGAGGAGTGAAGTTTTCACAGAACCTATTGGCCAACAGGTTAGCTATGTCCACAGGCTCAGTATATGTGGTATGATTAACTACCAGTTCTGCACAAATCTGGGGCTTTCCTTTAAGCTTATGGATGAAACTAAAGAATGTCTTGTTGGTTGTACATGGATATTGATGGTGCTTTTCATGATCTGTCACTTGCAGTAGAATCACAAAAAGAAAAGTGATTTAGAAGGCCTCTATAGAGATGGCGTGAATTGTATATTCTTTTGACCAGATGAATGGTTGTAAATGGAAATATAAGAAAAAGATGAAAAGGGGGAAGCAAGCTGAGAGTAAAATGGAAAATGAGCAAATAATGAGTGAGCAGGATGGAGGTACAGAATGGGATTTTTTTTCTTTGCGGGGCAGATGCTCATTTTATATTTTTGAAGAGAAGGTTAAGTTGGGGAAGGAAGTAAGAGGAAGGTAAGATGGTTATCTTTAAGGTAGCAGATAAAGAAATGATAGAGGGAAGATAATAGTGAGTTGAAGGTTGAATGGCCAACAAGGATAAGCATGGACATAAAGGAGGGGAAACAGAAATGGTCTCATCCTTGCTGAACCATGGCAACAAGAAACTATGGAGTTTTTTGAGGCAGAATCCTGTCTCACCAGTAGGTCTCTGAAAGATCCCTGTAGCTAATGTATACAAAGCCATGCATACCTTGGTATCCACTGGGATAATGCTTCATGACTCCCATGGGGCTGCAGATGAGGCCTACACACTTCCATGATTTGCTGGATGGGTGTCTCTGTCAACATTATACCAGTTCAGTGTTGGTATCTTGGAGGTCATGAAATATTAAGCATGATCTGACTCTACATCTCTGGGGCGGGGGGGTGATAGGGTTAGTATCTGCAATGACATTCTCTTGAAGTTACACATTTATGATGTCCGTGGCAGCTTCTAACATAATTCTTACAGTTACTCAGGCTGAAAAGGAGCACATGGCTGAGTTCAAGTATACTGTGGATGCAGCTCTGTTACATGACATTTAAGCATTTCAGAATCCATCTGCCAGCTGTTTTTTTTTTCTCATCATACAGCTCCTGTTTATGCAGTCAATAATATATAATGTGACCAACCTCGTTATTTAGGCTAGCCACATCATGTACCTTGCTTTACTGAATCACACACATCTAGGCATGCCTGTTCATCTTGCAGATTCACTTAGCATGATGTGGTAACATTTTTTGAGTATGACCCCCTTAGCCTTTCTCTTTTTTTCACCAGCTTTGGAATGGAAAAATACAACATTTGTCCTAAATGTTATGGAATGCAAGCATTTAAGAGACCCCGAGTATCCCCAGGTGAACTGCAGAATTATCCAAATCAGCACACATTGATCTGTCCAGATGTCAAAGATAAATGCAGTGAAGTTTGACATAATGCAGATGTTTGATTTTCATAGATTTGTTTGATACCAGGTCTGTCATGTAAATGTTTGCTTACCTGTGTAGTGGACTGCTCATTTAATGGCATTTTAATTCAGTATTGCAGAAAAGAGCAAATAAAAGCAAATGGCTTAAACAAAACCTTACTGTGGTTATAATCTGAGCAAAATCATTAGAAGAACCTTTTGTCTTAGACATTATGCACTGGGATTCTTATGTTCCCCTTCTTGCCTCTCTTTCTACTTAAAAGATATGCACTAATGTAATCAAATTTATGAAAACATGGAAATGATCGGTAGTTTTTATAAACTGGGCAAAGTCTGCAGTTCATTGAGAAGTTAAGTGTGGCATTACTGTTTTAATAATTTCATTTGCTTCTAATACCCTTCAGATTCAACATGTAATGAAATTAATGAACTGCTAGACTATCTATTGTGATCCTTCTTTTGTACTATAGATTTCATCATAAAAGGCTCCCTTTTCCCTCAACTTTTCAGTATAGCATGAAATACAAAAGAGCATTCTCTCTGTCAATGCATCTTTGTTAAATATAAAGAGCGGCGTTTAGTAACTGTTTCCAGAAATCTTGAATAGTGATACAGCTCTCTGTACTGAAACTATGGTGGATGAGAAGAAAAATGCAGAGCTTTATGAAAGCAATGGAGCAATCCAAGGTTTGTGAATAATGTGTGGGTGACGTGAGATTTTAGGATGCTCTAGAATTGGGCAAAAGTATGCTGTCTGAGGCTAATTGTAATACAGTGTAAAATGATGCATGCTTTGATAGGCTGATTGAGAAGCTGAACACACAGGATAAAAAGATAATAATGAAATGTATTATCCTTCATTGGCAAGACTCTCGTATAGAGCAATTAACAAAAGCCCAATAACTTACTGTTTATTTCTGTTAACTAGGTTAGTCCCACTAGACAGGGCCTGTCTACAGGGAAGAACAAAAGTGGTATTCATATTTAACTAGGTATTATTTAAGATATTGAAAAGATTCATCTGCTCTTTCACATGTTGCATTGAATTGTTTATGCCCACCTAAGTTCCCACCATCTCTGGCAAATAGGTCTTCAGCTTCACATTCCATCTTAAGGATGACACATGAGCAGAGAAGTCACTTCCTTTATGGTACGTGATGGCTTCCTGTTGTGGTAGTGACACTAGGGTATTTTTATTCATTTATGTTTATCCACAGAGTAGGCAGGCTGGTGCAGATGTGCTTGATGGCTGCAGCTGGGACGAGGCAAAATTATGAACAACAGATACGGCATTAACTGTGATAACTTCTAATTATTTGACAGCATGCGTGTAAAACAATTTACTAAATAAGCAACATTTTTTAAGAAAACTTCCGATATAATGACTAGACCAAGAAATAGAAAAAAAAGGAGGAAAATACTGCATCAACTGAACTAAGGTAGGTAATGGAGATTATTATTTATAGTAAGGAAAGTGTAAATTCAGTGCATCACTCTGAAAAATGCGCACGGAAGAATAAACTGATGAGCTTTACATAAAGTTTTAAATATGAACATGCATATGCTGTACAGCAGGATTATGAAACAGATATCATAGAAGTTATGGATACCTCATGGTGTGAAGAGATGCAAAAGGTTTAGCATCCACTGAATGAAGCAGTAAAGATGCAGTTGATATGTGATGTGAGGAAATTCTATTTTTCAAGAAGGATTGTGTTATGAGGCCAATTTTATATCAATTAAGTTACATCTGAGGCTGATGCAAGGCATTTTTAATATCTGAAAGTTAAATGAACTAGAAATGAATTGTCCCTTTAGCTGGACAAGATGTGCTGCATGCCTGAGCAAAGCTTGCACCAATTTTGATGGTGCACTGCAGCACAATGTAACTGTAAATACACAGAGTGGTGATCTGCGTAGTTGCTCTGATTTTCAACACTGGAGTACTTCTAGCTGCTCAAGCCAAAAAAGCTAAACATCAGCCAATGCAAAGCAAGGAGTAAATTGTGGAGTATCATAGCAAGGATACATTGGCTAAGCGGATCTTGCAATACTTAAAGGCAGCAGGCAATGTGACCAGTGCATGGTGGAGTGGGCTTTTGGCAAACACTGTGTTGTGCTAACTTGCAGTGCATTGCAAACACCTGGTATCAAGTGTCTCGAGTGGGTATTTGTTTCCATTCAAACAGGAGAAAGGGTAATACACAAAAGTAGGAAATGGAGGGAGTATAACTAGCAGAGGTGCACACAAAAAGAATCCAGTATATGGGAGGTAGATCACTTTTTGTCGCTAATAATTACCCCATTGTGTGTGTATTACACGAGTCTCTCTTAACCTCTGAAATCTACAGTTCGACAGAGTGAACGATACTGAAGTGCAGTCAGATTTTCTGTTTATCAAATCTTTGTGGGATGAAGCAACAGTAAATGCTTGCGGGTAAGATAAGTACAGGTCTGGGATAACACTGAAAATTTCAGATACACTAAAGGCTTCAAAATTAAGGGTTGGGAGTGCTTGTGTAAGTGTATTCAGGTTAAGGTTAGAGTAAGGGTCAAGTAATGGGATCAATTTAGTGTTGCATGTGTTGCTGCATGTCTTTCGGTGTCTTGTGTAGTAGTGTTACAGAAAGTGTTCCTCTAAGAAACGTGAAGGGTTAGATTTTGCATACATTAGTAAGGTGGTGGAGGAGTAAGATGAAGCCCTAACCTTGCAGCTTATCTTAGAAAAAAACTTTCTATAACACTACCACTGTTCAGACAAACTACCTCAATGCTTGGTATTTTTCCACAACTTTTTCAGTTTCTCAGATTGTTGATTTTTGAAATAGTGGCATTGATCATGAATAGTTTGGTCTGTGCATTTTGATAAATCAGCATATACTCGTACAATGGATGATGGGAAGAGTGATAGCTAAACAGGGAGTGGAAAGGTTGGTATTCATGGGCAATGACAGCGCACACACACTAGTGCAAGCAAATAGGAGTGGCTGTGTACATTTTAAGGAGATTAGTAGAAATGGAGCAAAAAGTGGGTGGTACAGAAATGGTTGGTTGGGCTGGGCAAGATAGATGCACAACTCCCAGTGGAAAGAGTGGGGTGTAGGCAGCATGCTGGCTGCTGACTAGCTGAGAGAAAAAAAAACAAAAAGAAGCCGCTTCCTACATTAGAATAAACTTAAAAGCCAACAGTCCTGAACAAATCAGATGCTTTATATAACCTCCAAAGATCACATGATTTATAACAAGTCACACAGTTCATTCATTCATTATATAGAGCATCTGATTAGCATTGTACAGCTGGTTTTGATGAAGTCCTTTGCAAGACAAAAGCACTAATTTAACTGATGTACAATAAAATATTTTTTTACTTCATCTGATGTGACTTATTTTTATTCAGAGCTGCTGGCTTATGCAGCCTAGACAATGTCAGTTTGACCCAGCAGATGGTCAGATGGGTTGGGATGACCTGTGACAAAGGATGCACCCTGCACTAGTCATCTGACTGTAGCCTACCAGTTGAGTAAATCTTCAATGAATACGAGGAGAGGCATGGTGATGGCTATCCAGACAGCCTTCATACTTTGCTGCCTCCTGCCATAAGACCACAGGAGGTGACTGAGCTCAACTACCTAGCTGGTGGAGATGGACCCCACTCCCTATGGATGCACTCCCAGTCCTCTCATCAACCAACCCAGTCTTCTCACCCACAAAAGAGGTGGTGGCTGCCCAACAGACATTATAAGAATAAATAATTCAAAAGACTCTACAACTTGTATAGTTAATAGTACAAGTAAGTAGGTAATTTGCAATCCAGCCACACTGTCACAAGTCTCATCTGCCTCATATGATGGCCAAAATAGACTACCTGTTCTGTCCATTCTTAATGACTCAACAGACCAAAGCATCCTTCACATAGGGGTAGTTACAAAAGATTGTGCTGTAAAAACTACATTTTTACATCTATGTGCATGAAAGTAGAAGCCTGGAAATGTGCCCACAACTAAGCTGCAACTTCACATGTACAAGCAAGACACTAGTAGTTTGTAAAAGTGCGCAGAGCTGTACATAAAAAACAGCTGTGCAAAACTCTTCACAATATGTAGTAATGCCATGAGTAGAAAAACAACCAACAGACATGGCAGATAGTGACTCACCCTGTAGTTTACCTGGAAGAGCTTAGTATCTTTCAAATGAACAGACCTTTTTTTTTTTTTTTGTAGGAGTATTGCCTGGAACATAGTTACTCTGTAGATATATATATATATATATATATATATATATATATATATATATATATATATATATATATATATATATATATAAAATCAGCCAGTAGCCATTACAAACACATCTACTATTCAGAGTGTTCTATATGTGATGCATAGCCTTACTTGAATACACGCTGCACAAACTGTTATTTGCTTCCTGTTTAAGTGGCCATTCTGCCATTTTAAATGTCAAACTGCATAATGAAAGAGTAAAAGCAAAAAAAAAAAAAAAAACAGCTCTGAGGAGCAGCTGTTCAGCAATACTGTGTTAAGGGACATATCTGAGATGTGACTTGCAGTACTGTGTTAAGGGACATATCCGGGGTGTGACTTGCAGTACTGTGTTAAGGGACATATCCGGGGTGTGACTTGCAGTACTATGTTAAGGGACATATTTGGGGTGTGACTTGCAGTACTCTAAGGTACATATCCGGGGTGTGACTTGCAGTACTGTGTTAAGGCACATGTCCGGGTTGTGACTTGCAGTACTGTGTTAAGGGACAGATCCGGGGTGTGAGTTGCATCTTTGCCCTGGCCATGGAACACAGTATAAGTGTGTAGGTGTGCGGTAGTGATGATAGTTTATGTGCAATGCTATTACCTGAACTTTGCTTCTAGATGTGTATTTTTAGTATCTTAACAAGTGTGTGTTTCTAGGAATAGATGTGGCTATATACTTAAATGTAGAGTTGATTTATAAGACAGTGGTAGTAGTATTATTTGTTTTAAATTGTCTATGTATGTGATTTTTCTTTTTTGTCTGTCCCATGATGAGCTGATTGCATGGAATCTCATTTAATATAGACTTGTGTGGATCTAAATGACAATAAAGTTACTTCTGACTTTTTGACTTTAAATTTTCAAACACACACACACACACACACACATATATATATATATATATATATATATATATATATATATGTATATATATATATATATATATATATATATATATATGTGTGTGTGTGTGTATATATATATATATATATATATATATATATATATATATATATATATATATATATACACACACACACAGAGAGAGAGAACAAGAGTGACATATATGCATACACACACACACACACACACACACACACATATATATATATATATATATATATATATATATATATATATATATAATTAATATTGTTTCCTGCAACTTTTACCTAGTATATAGCTTAGAAGTATTGTATGTTGTTGAATATCTACACACTACATCAGGGAACATAGTCTAGAACAGGACTGCCTATAGCTGTATGTTTTGAATGTATGTACTGTGAACTTGTGAGGTAGGTACACCTGTTATGCCGCTCATGTGTAACACCAGCATTATCTTTGGGATCATTTGTGAAATGCCAACTGCAAACATTCATGTCTGTTCATGCCTTGACCTGGTCAAGGCTATCATTAGAGTGTACCTCATGTTTATTGCATACCTCCACTGACTACTGTGTTCCTGTCCATGTCCAAACCTGTGCTATTTGATATATCAACTGTAAATCAATGTTTGGTGGGTAATCCAATTATAGTCACCAGCCTATAGTTGCTTATCTTCCAATTGTTGTTTCTGTGTGCTCCAGAGGAAATGGATGGAAGAAGTTGGACAACTTCAATCAAACAGAAAATAACATCCTGCTATAAACACTATGGACCAATTGGCACCAACATTTAAGGTGAAAGGATGCTCACCAGCATCTATGGGACCAAATATTAGTGATCGTTGTTCAGCTGTGTCAGACATGTGTCACAGGCCTGATCACTTGGGCCTGCAAGACTGCATACAACATAACAGTGGAGAGCACAACAAATGCAGAAAGGATGCCTTGCTCTGCAAAACTAACATGGAGCTTCTACTGTCTTTGCATGGAGATGCAGGTATGGGTCTCATGCCTGAGGAGGGTATACATGTTCCATGAATGGTCAACTCTCTCACATAGGAACTCTGTAAGTTGCAGTGTAACAAATACAGCTGCACACCAAGCATGGCCACAAACTCTTTAATCACAATTTCATAAAAACAGACGAGTGCTTTTGTTCCTTCTCATTATGGAACTTCATCAGAACTATTCTCCACAGCAAAAAGCTTTGATTACATAATACACTAAAACAGACATGCGATCAAATGTATCTACTAAAATTCTTGCATTACTTAAAACAATTAAAACTAATTATGCATCAAAATATTTAAATTTTAAAAGTGGATAAATTGAGCTAGAATTATTTGGTTCATGGCATCTAATTTATTTCACCACCAAATGGAAACTATGCAGTTCACCACTACAGAAAGAAAGAAGCCAGTGATTACTGGTAAGTAATGCAAAATATAGTCCCACAACACTGGTAAAACCTAGATCCAATAAAACCTTATGAAACATTCATAAAAACTACTTGAAAAGCAAACTCCTCTAGTGCCTCAGCTTCTCAGCCTTTACAGAGTATATCCCTACTCACACATCTTATCATTAAATAGTATAATCACAAACAATTAACCAATCACAAATCTTAAATTAATTAAAGGAAACACTTCCAGTGGCATTCTTTATTCATTCCATTTGGAATTAAGGTATTAAACTTTAGAATTAAAATAGATTCCATTTTACAAAGTTGCTTTTTGATATCAAGATCATACATTTGTTTCACTTCCCCTAAACTCATAGCCTGAAGACCCTGTATATTTCCATTGTGACATTCCTTAATGTGTGATGCAACAGGCCTTTCTTCTTTACCTTTCCTAACCTCCCCAACATGTTCCATCAGTCTTTGCTTAAAACTTCCCTTACTTTCCCCTATATATACGCCTTACCACAGGAACATTTCAAACCATATACTATACCTACACTGTCACAGGAAAACCTTCCCTTACATGTAAAATTTTTCCCATTAATTTTTTCAAAACTTTTTACAATATATTGGCAACAAGGGAAAGTGTCCTTTAAATCTACTGACATATTCCTATTACTTGCAGGCATCTGAAACTTGCCATGCACTAAAAAATCTCTCATACTTGTACCTTTCGAATAGGAGAACATGGGAAACTCATTAACTTTTATTAAGAAATTAACTTTTTTCTGAAATGGTCCAGTGATATTTTACTAAATTTACTAAAACTTCTGAAAACACTGCATATTTAGTCACAAAACAAAGTCTCTGTTTGTCCTGTTTATACACTCTACCTTGTGTACTATACATCCTTCTAGTATTATTTTGTTGCATAACTCCTTTTCTACTTTCTTCCACCACTACTTTATTATATTCCCTATTTACAAACACATGCACTGTTTTATTTATCTCCTTCTCATAATCTTTATCACTACATATTCTTTTTCTTCTAAGAAGTTCTCCATAAGGAATAGATTTAATTGTGGGGGGGGGGCAGATTTCCCCATGCAATATATGGCCACTCTCTTCAAACTTTCTATGTATACTTGTTTGTATCTTGCCTTCATTTGTACTTTGCAAAGTTATATCAAGAATGCTTACCTTTTCCCCTTTCTGTATTCCATCAAATTTGGTATTATAGGGATTTCTTTGAACCTTTTGCACAAATGCATTCACTTCTTCCCATCCCCCTTCACAAATAAATATTAAATTGTCTATGAATCTATGATATTGTATAACGTTTCCTAAAAAAACTCGTCACTGTAAACAAATTTATTTTTGAACATGCCCATAAAATGGTTTCCATACACGGGGGCAAAACCTGCCCCCATGGCTGTTCATGGAGATGTCTGAAAAGTTCCCCATTAAACTCGAAAATATTATTGTTCAAACAAAAATGTACCAGTTCAATAATAAAATGTGTTTTAGGTGTATCCTTTAAGAAAAACAATATAGCTTCCAAACCATGTGCATGTTCGATATTCGTATATAAACTAGTAACATCCATAACGATAAACATCTTTTTTCCACTTTGTTTCTGATTTTATTTAAAATATCAAAAGAATTTTTAATATACAAAGTTAATTTCTCAACCTCTCCTTTTAAATATGAATGTAGAAAAAGAGCCAAATTATGTGTGAAATAGTTGCATGCAGAAACAATTGGATGGCCCAGTGGAGCTATTAAACTTTTGTGGATCTTTGGTACACAAAAGAAATATGCCAGGGCATTGTCCTTGACTGCAAATTTTTTGTAAACATCTTCCTGCAAAAAATATCTTAATCTTAACCCCTTCATTAGCAGTTCTTTATATTTAACCACTGCTTCTTGATAACATTCCAGTCTTACAAAAGCATACACTTTAGCATCACGTAAATGAGCATAACACATATTCAAATACTGTTTATAGTGGAGCACCACTAGCTTGCACCCTTTGTCAGAAAATTTAAAAACTAATTCTCTATTCTCACTTAGCCTTTGTAAACTATCCCATTCATGTTCAAATTTGTTTAGGTGAAAACATAGATTTTATATGTATGTTTGAACAATATCTACCACTAACCTTGTCTTAAGTTAATTCAAAGTCCAAATAAACAATTTTCTCTCTGTCACTGTTGTGTGAAAACTGTAAAAATTCAACAGTGCTATTAATATATGCAATGAATTATTTTTTTTTTTAAAACAGGTTTATTGTTTTAACATATAAGAGAAATATCATAACAATTTTATACAAGTAATTAAAAATAGGTATTATTATAATATTCAACAAAACAACTAAAGTATTTACAAAGACATCCACTACAATCAGATCAATTAATTAAACTAAAATACCATGCTATTGAAATTAGAATTTTTTTAACAAATTTTGTAAATTATCCCATACAATATAATAAGATGTTTTTCTAGTTGTTCTTGTCCTAATTGTGTTTATTTCCATATGGCACATTATATTCATAACATTTTTAAATTCATTGAACGAAGGAGGTGTATCTGAAATCCAATTTCTAGTTATTATTTTCCTAGCCACTGCTAGAATAGACCATAACAAGGGAAGCTTAACCTTTTTAACACTTTGAGGTACAGGTGTGTTGAATAATATAAGAGATTTAGAAATAATGAAATTATCTGTAAAAGAGCCTGCAAAAATTCATTAATTGACTTCCAGTATTCTTTCAATTTTATACAGTCATAAAACATATGAGCCCAGTCAGCATTAATTTCTACATTACATCTCTTACATAAATTATCTTTATTATTTATTTTATTCATCATCAAAGGTGTATAAAAAGATCTATGTAAAAATTTCTATGTATAAAGTCTCCAGACAATGGAAGACGTAGTTCTATAAGCAGATTCCAATATATATTGTTTATCTTGTTGATTTGGTGGGTCCCCATTAATAGAAGTGAAATAATTTCAGTATGAATCTACACTGTAAAAAGTTTCTTGTCTGATAATTTTATGTATGTATGAAAGTTTACCTTTATCAGAAACTTTATGTTGTAAATTTAATATCAAGTAATCAATCAGTGTTGGAATAGATTCTTTAACTGTTATAGACATTAGATCTATTTTATTAATGAGATGTTGTCTAAAGGTCTGAACCTCTAACCAGCAAGTTTCTCTTAGATCAAATTCTTGTTTTAAGAAATCTAGATTTTTAACTTTATTATCAGATATCAACTGATACCAGTACTTTAGATCATTATTTATAGCTAAATGAGTTCCTTCAGAAGTAGATGACAAAAGCATACCCTGAGTATACATTATAGGAATACAATAAAATTCCATTCCCTATACTTAGGGTGCATGAATATAAAGTTACAATAGCTAATAATAATATTTAATGGGTAACAAACCATATGTTTAGGTGTAATAGGTAAAGTACAAAATTCCTTTAGTAACCATAACATGGAGTTATTTACAATCATATTTTTATGTGTTAAGGAGATTTTCATGAAGTGCATACTAATTAGCTCCCAATAATCTTTCCATTTTGTGACTGATCTATTAATAAAGTAATAACTTTTACAATAGAAGAGATAGTATATAAATTAAAGTCTGGAAAAGAAATACCCCCTTGAGACCAGCTATTAGTATGTTTCTTTAATGCAATCCTAGGTCTATTAGGTGCCCATAGGAAATTTAACTTTAGTGTATTCAGTTTCTTGATAATTATTTTTGTAGGTGGAAGTATTATTGATTGTATTAAGTATAAAATCTTGGGGAATATTATCATTTTAATAATTGTAAGTCTCTTCTCCATAGTAAAAAACATATTATTCCAGGTATTAAAAAGATTTTGTATATTAAGAAAACAGGTATTATAATTATTATATATAATAGATTTAATATCTTTAGATAGTATTATACCTAAATAAGTTATCTGACCTGAATTGGGTACATATTTAGTAAAATCACTAATGAGAATATTTTTCGTGTATATATAGGTAGTATTTTAGTTTTTTCTTCATTGAATATTAAACCAGAAATACTTTTAAAATTCATCATTTTATCAAATAGAGACTGCATAGAAGAATTAGATCCTGCTGATGTAATTAGAACATCATCTGCAAAAAGTTGAATTTTGGATGTTGTATTTTCATCTATTTCAAAACCCTCTATGTCAGTACTGTTTCTGATCAAATTAGCCCAAGGCTCCATTACTAAAGTGAATAATAGTGGAGAAAGTATACATCCTTGTTTTGTACCTTTAAGAATGGGTATTTTTTGTGAAACATATGTTCCTACCTTAATATAAGCCAACTTTCCTTTGTATAAATGCTCAATTAGATTTACAAATGCATCTGAGAAGTTTATGCACTTCAGTAAGGTAAACAGATAGTCCCAACTTACTGAATCAAATGCTGAACTTATATCAAGACTAATAAGTGTTAAATCTTTCTTTTTCCTATTTGCAAAATCAATTAATGTTAAAGTTCTTCTTATATTATCAAAAGTATTTCTATTTACAATGAAGCCTGTCTGATCTATATCTATAATGGCGGGAATGATTGTCTTCAATCTATCAGCAAAAATACTCATAAACATTTTATAATCAACATTAAGTAATGAGATGGGCCGATATGAAGAACATCTAGTTGGATCTTTATTAGGTTTTAAAATTGGCGAAATAAATGTATATTGCCAAGATGGGGGGGGGTTATTAACTCAGTTTGGGCCAAAATAAAAACTTTATGTATTAATGAATATGTACTTTTAGAAAGGATTTTATATATCTCTGGTATAATACCATCATTACCCGGTGCTTTGTTTGATTTAAGCTTATTTATTTGTTTAATAACTTCTGTATATGAAATACTCTTGTCCAATAGTTTAATCTGTTGTTTATTATGCTTTTTATTCATGTTTGTGGTTATAAACTCCTTTATTTTATCTTTAGGTTTCATGTTAATGTTATTATGGTTAATTTTGTGAAAGTGATTTCTAAATTCATCTAGTATTTCTGGTATATTAGAAACATTCTTCTTTTTCCTTAGAGAAAAGATTTCTTTGATATGGTTTTGTTTATTCAACATTTTTGTTTTATTTTTAAGTCTATGTAAGTATTTGGGGCTTATTGAATAAGACAAAAACTTGTATTTCTCTAAAGTTATTTTAACTTTATGAGTTAAAATTTCTTTGTATTTCTCATTTAGTTTGTTTATTTCTTCAATAACTTTCTTGTCCATAATATTTTCTTTATTATTATGTTTATAAGAGTCTAATTTACTTTGAATATCTAACAATTCCTTATCCCAAGATTTCCTTTTATTATTATACCATCTGATACTTTGTCCATATAGATATGATTTTAAGGCATCCCAAACATAAACAATGGAGACTTCAGGAGTATTATTTATGTCTAAAAATGTTTTACTTCTGAAAGTATATATTCTTTATAGTCTTTTAGTTGAGTTAAGTATGCTGGTATCCTTTTGATCTGAACATTATGAGTATTTTTATCATTAATTCAAAAACAATTGAATTATGATCAGATATAGGACATGAAATGATTTTGGAATTAATTAAATATGTTACCATCTGGTTAGAAATAAAGACCCTATCTATTTTTGAATAAGTTTTGTATCTGTTAGAAAAAAAGGTGTATGGTAATGATTTTGAATCTATCTGATTATTAATATCATTCAAATGATAAGAATTAGCAAAATCATTTAAATGTTTTGCATTAGATGTAATTCTTCTTTTCCTATAGTGGTAGTATCACTTTCATGTAGTATACAATTAAAGTCACCAGCTAAAATAATATCTCCTATAGAGAATGATATGATCTTATCAAGATGATGTTTCACTGTATTAATACCAATTCCAGGTATCCAATATACATTAATTAAAGTGTAAGTATTCCCATTAATTTGTATTGTAACCATACAAAACATTCCTTTGTCATCCTGATAAGACTTAATGGTTTTAGGAATGGGCATACTTTTATTCCATAAAATAGCCACTCCTCTTTTTTCTGAGTGTGCTCTGAACTAACCAATACTGTATATTTGTTTGTGGCTAGTTTATCAATATCTTTTTTCAAGAGATGGGTTTCTTGCAGGAAGACTAAGTTGGCCTTATGTAAATTAATGTATCTTATTAGGCTTGCCCTTTTACATGGATTATTCAATCCATTAATGTTTAAAGAAATTCCTTTTAAAGATGTCATTTGGCATTTTTAAAACTCAAGAATCTTATGATCAAAATAACAAATAACAAGATAAATAATGTTACATCTCCTCCTTTAGGTGTACCTTTAAATATAGCTGTATTTATTGAATCTCTTATGGGATTTTGTATATGATTCAATTTTGTTTGTAGTGACAATGAGCGTACAAAATATATTGTGGATGTCAAAACTATATACAAATAACAATGAACAAGTGAAAATAATGTAAGGATTAAACCTGGCATCCAGCCTAGAGTTATAAACTACAACTTAGAGTAGTATTTACCACTCAAGTTAACTCCCTACCCTAAGCAGCAGTACCTCAGCTACCACCTTATCAATTTAATACTAGTCATATTTAACTGAGGTTAACAGTTTTCAATTCAATTATCTAGCAAGACAAGACTACACATTTGGTAAAACAGCATCATATAAACTAAAATAAACTTTTTTTAAAAAAAAAACTGGTCATACTACTATATACATCTATGTAATATAAAACACTTGTATTCAAATAGCATTCAAATAATCTTGATGTTAGAAATCAAGAGGAGAGAAAAATAAGTTCTAACATTCATTTAAATCAAAAACTTTGACTAATATGATTCAGACATTACATATATTAAGATGCATCTATTTTCTGTCTTGTAAATGCAATTAACAGCTTCCAAAAAAAACCTTGAATTGCTTGTATATGAGCATATACTCAAACTCATTATTGTCAATAGAATAAAATATTGTATTCATAGAAATTGTTATAAATCATACTGCATAGTTATGCATATTCTCAGAAACACTTGCATTATTGTAAAAAAAAAAGAAGCCATCATACACGCACACACACACACACACACACACACACACACACACACACACACACACACACACACACACACACACACACACATATATATATATCTGATCTCACTGAGTTGTGTCCTTGCTGAGCACTATCCTACTTGCTGTCCCTACAATAAATCTGTCTGCTATATACAAAATAATGCACAGCAAACACATTTTAGTAACCAGATTTTATAACCATGCTATACTACTGCTTTAAAATATATCACATGACAATTTCTTCCAGAATAGAGTTATAAAATTATTTATGCTTGTCAATCAGATGAATTAAATGAGTTATAGTAATGTATATGTTTGGAACATAAGTTTTTAACACAGATTATTATGCTGCTGTTAAGTAGATTTTCAAAAACTCTTGAATAAATGTTTCATTTTCTATGCCTTCTAAAATAAGACATTTACTTACTACAAGAAACTGCATCATTTAAACTCATTATAACTGACATATTTTATGAATTATAACATACATATTTAAGTAATTATATAAAATAACTCACATTTAGATGTTAAAGAGTTCATTTTCCTTCACATAGTCGCATTTGCATCATTTCTATTTCCTGGTAGAGTATTCTTCCTGAATCTGTGATGTGTCAGTGTGATATCTAGGTCAAAGGTTAGACTAACTGCTTTCAGCTTCTCTGTGAGAATTCTGAGAGTTGAAGCTTTTGAAGTAGCTCATGGACACTGTGCATGAGACAGCCCACATCCCAGATTGTCTCCCTTAACATTTTGGCAGGAAACTTATTAAAAACTAGTGACAAACATTCATTTAGCAGTGTAAATGCATCTAAACATGACAAAACCTTCACAATGTATTTTACAGGTTATTACAGCCTCTATGTAAGTGAAATTAAGCCCAAAATTATTAATAAGTAATAAAACTGAATATTTTTGTCCCAACTCAATTTTTATGCAAATCTTATTATTTACTGTGTCTATATGATCAAGAGCATTTCTATATATTAATAAAGAAAAGAAAAAAAGAGTAGCAAATAAAAGGGTGTAAGGTAGAAATAAAAAAATGTAAGAGAAAGCTATAAGAAGTATATACAATGGAATATTACTTACTGTTTATATTAATAGAGTTAAAAATAAAACATATTATTTACTATTATTTAGTTCTAATTATTATTAGTTAAAGCATGACAGATTATTTACAAACAAGCATAAGCAGTATAATCAAGAAAGTATAATTAGGAATAGCATTTGAAGAACATATAAACTTTTACAAGGAATAAATATGTTATTATTCTATTAATCATATTTTCATTACTCTTCTCTCCCTGCCCTCCCCCACCCTTTACCCACTACATAATCTAAATAGAATGTCATTGTTTAAACAAAGAAAAGAAGAAAAGGAGAAGAAAAAAAAAATGTATCAAATTACTGACCTTACTTCTTTTCAGAAAGAGAAACAAATTGAATCACAGCTTGCCATTAAATCTTCAGATATTTTGACTGGTTATGAAACAAAACATTTCTTTGCACACAGAGAATAACTTTGATTAAATCTTTTCAAAATATCTGTGGCTTTCTGGAAATGCAGGAACTATATTTAAAAAGATTAATAATGAAATAAAATGATGAGAGAAAAAAAACATAGAACAAATAATTTGTTTTTTAGTCTCTTCTTCTTCTCTGAAGTCTTCCACGAAGTTTCAGTTGCCAGTCTCTTTAATGAAGGACTAGCCCATTCCATTTCCTCTATTTTATCCAAAATCTTATTTTTTTTGATAAACAGTAAAGCAGAGTCTAAGTCATCGAAAATTTTAGGACCATCAGGAAGGAAGATTTTAAGCTTGGCAGGAAACAGAAGGTATGTTTTAAACTGTGCTTTTAAGCTCCCTTATTAGTGGCAGAAAAACTTTTCTTTTAGCTATTACCATGGAAGAATAGTCATTGTCAAAACAGTTGTCTCATTAATCTTAACAGGAGCTTTAGCCCAAGCATATTTAAGAACCATCTCTTTATCAAAAGATGATAGAAATCTAACTATAACTGATCTAGGATATTTTTTGTTAGAGTTAGTATTAGCTATAGATCTATGTGCTCTTTCGATACCAAAAGAGAATGCTTCTGGTAAGTCTAAAGTTTTAGGGAGCCATGTTGTTAAAAAAGAAGTAATATTGTTACCTTCAATATTTTCTGGCAGTCCAAAAATCCTAATGTTATTGGGCCTAGATCTATTTTCCAGGTCATCCAGCTTTGTTTGTAAACATGTATTTTGTTTCAGCAGAAACTCAATGTTGATTTCCTCTTCTTGGATTCTATTTTCCATGTCATTCACAGCTTCTTCTATGCCTGTCATCTGGATCTTCTGTTGTTGCAGGTCTATATGTAACAAGTCTATTTGTTTTGTAGTTTTTTCTATGAAGGTGTCTATTTTAGTATCCATTTTATCCATCTTAGCAGTAAGTTGCTGGATTATAATTATCAGAGACTGAAGTTCTTTCTTGATGCTGGAGTCTTGAGAATTTGTCTTACTGGAACTCATTTCAGACTGATAAACTGACAGGAAAATTTCCAAAGTGATTTCTGACAGGAATATTGTTAAGATTTCCTTTCTTTTTTAGATATAGTTCAAGAACTATATAAAACAAACATATTTAGAAAGAAAATTACTTCAAAAATTAATTTTTAAGTAATTAATTCCTGTCAGTGTAATGAAATTGGTGGAGCTGAAGAAATCTGCTGCTATCCTGTGTTCATCCTTGGCCACGCTCCCCATATGCAATGAATTCTGATAACCTATCACTAGTGTCTACCCATAGGATGATGATGTCATCCAAATGCATATATGTATATTGATATCACCTGTTTATCACCATGCATGCACTTACAAAACAGTTGGCCCTGTGGAATTTCCATACACAGGAAACAGTGATGCAGATTACATGCATGCTAGATATGGAATTCATGAGCACAGGTTCCTTGCTGTGAAGGAGTATTAGTCATTAACCTCTGTTTATTGCCCACTGCCAAGCAGTGGATGGGCGTGCTAACTCTTTATCTTTATATACCATTGTTTACAGATGCCAGATGGGTTGGTAATATAAAAACTACACTGGTTTCAAATGTGGATGAATGTGTATTTATATTTAATTTACGTTTGTTGACCAGGAAGTATGACTTGTCACAAAGGCCCCTTTTCAGAGGAGACCTGGAGAGAAAAGTACATGCAGTACAAACAAAATCTTTTAAATCGCACAATATCAACAATGTCAGCCAGAATACCATCTTGAGTATTTTGCTCAAACCTGTATAGACAGTCTATCAACTGCTGGTCAGTTAGCTGTTTTAAAGCAATCATTCCAATGCAATTTCCATTTGTACTACCTATCACTGTGTATTGTTACCAAGTATGAACAGGTAACCATGCTTAGTCAGTAAATGTTGGATGACTAATGTTACTGTACCAAGTATATTTCCTTGTTGCAACTTCAAAAGCTCCCCTGTGCTTTTTGACTCTACAGTAGCACACAACTTGCATGCATATTGCACTCATGCCAATCTGTATTCAGGGATGCTCATTTGCATCTTATTGTACATTCATTAAACTGCATGTCTGCAGCTGCATATAATTATATAGTCACTTGCATTCCCTGATTCCTGGCTTGCTTCCCTTTCCTGCTGTGTAATTTTAGCTGGTGCTATGAATTTCAACAAGAAGAGTATATCCGTTTCTTATCACAATGAGAGCTTTGTCAGTGTAAGTGCTTGAAACCTTGACGCTCCCAAAACATTTTAGATAGTGTTCCATATTTTGATAAACTGATGATTTCAATGAGTTTGTTTGGCTGAACTATGATTTTAATAGCTTGCTGGTCAGTAGACAAGTTTGTTTTGGGATTAAAAACAATTGGGCAGTGAGACATTTCCTGGTTGGTATATTTGTTTGGAGAAACATGGCTGAAGTGAAATTCAGCTTTGATACATATGGCTACCACAGACTCACTGCAGGCATGGAGAAACAAATCATGCCATTCCCACAGTTTCAATAACTAAGAGTACAGGGGGAAACAATCATGGCCCCCAATGCACCTATAAACAGCAGACAGTATGGCAGACATAAGCAGTTGAAGGCCCACTAGGCATGTCTGCAGTGGTGAAAACGCAGTGACTTTATTAATGGCATGCGTTGACCACTAACCCCCTTTGCAATCTCTAGAGAATACATACTGGAGCCTAATTTTGAGTATGCAGCATGCAAGATTTCCACCATGCTATAGTGCACTTCTTAAGCATGCAGTGTACATCAAACACAATGCAAATTACTTTCCTACCCCATACTCCTTTTTTGAACCTGTGCTCATGGCACTGCATGCTTCTCTATGACCACAGTGAACTTTCAACACCCATATGTTTCTGCAGCTGAATCTCAACTCAGCCATGTGTCCCCAGATGAATACAGCAGCAGGAAATGTCTTGCTGCCCAGCAGCTTGGACCAGTGTTTTCCTTCTCAGTGCTAATTGTTATGATGGTTTACTTAATTCAGCTTCTAGTGTTGGTTTTGCTCCTTTTTTAGAGACTTCATTAATCTTCAACAGTTCTAATAGAAGTTATCAAAACAAACTGTTCCAGCAATGGTATATGCCCTCCTACACTATGGATCAAAATTCCAGTGTCATTGCACAAAGGGATGATAGATAAATTTCAGTGACTAATGATCCGAGAACAAAATGAATGCTGATTTTGTTGAATATAGTTACATTATCAGACTTTTAAACAACACGAATCATCATTAGATTATAGTGCCAATTTTCATGCTCCAACTATAGGAGCCAAGGCATCCATTTAGTCATGGACTTCTGCCTCTGGTATTCCAAAAGGCCTCCCCCCTATATTCTTCATTATATTTCTACAGCCTTTAAGGCTGTTGTATTTGCTTTCCATTGGCTAATGGTTTCTTTGACGTTAGCTCAAGAAAATATACAAGGTCGAACTTATTTGATAGAGTGAGACCTGGGCGATATCCCAATAAAAGAGGCTTTAATATGTGAAAGAGATGAAACATTAAGCTTTTTAAAATTTGTTGAAGATATAGTCCTTAAAGACTGATCATTTCCATAATTTATGATGCCAGGAAAATCCTTTTATCAGAATAATACCTCCAGCAGACATCCAGAACCTGTGGGGATATCACATAGCAATCTCGTGTATGTATAACTGTTTTTAAAGGCATTCACGCAATGTCCCTAAACTTTATGGGACTTTGTCAAAGTACACAGGGTACAAATGCTCTCTTATAACTATTGTTTTCCTCTATATCCAGTAAGTCCATTCAGATTGCACTGAGCATGGTTACAGCTTCTGTTTTCAATTCTTTTTATATTTTGTATACTTTACTAACCTACAACTTTGTTTAGGGAGTTCATTCTTTCATTCTAGTAGCAGTCCTAGGTGAAAATATATCCTGCATGACCTTTATCATCTTCCTCATCTTTACAATGTCCATATAATTTAGCTGCAAAATATCCCTTAGGTCAAATTTCAGCTTGGCCACAACACAATCCAACTAACCTGAGGGACCACTGACTTGCTTGCAATAGACCAAGTCTATTTCTCCTGACCCATTTATCAAATCCAATTACTATTGCAGTAATGATCCTCAACCTACAGAAAACACAACCTGAGCCAAATTTTGAATATCATAGCCCAACACTCTTAATGACATGCACATTCCTTTCTAGAATATACATGATTGTTTAAACACATTACTAAAACGGTTCCAAAATAATAACTTGGTAATTATCCCTCATGTTTCCAGTTATTAGAGCTTTTTTTCCATTGAGTGTATCCTGATGACTGCAGCTAACATAACTTAAAAATTGTAGTGTCTGATAGTTTAGAGGATCTGGTATGCTAGGGTCATTATGTTTTTGTTAAACACATTTTTTCACAAGCTACACAATGGTGCCCTCCAGCCCAAATGAAATTGCAAATTATTTTATTCATACTATTTGTAAAATTTATCATCTTCAGAGAGAGACTGAAATGCATACAATGTGAGGAGAAGCAGCAAGATCCTGCATCCTTTAGTCCAAAGATTACACAATCATGCATCATCTAATATCGTGATTAAGTATGAATAAAATATCCACTTGACTTTTATTTCCTGATGCAGAAAGATTAGAACAATCCAAATCCCAGATATGTTATCAATCCTACCTTCCAGTGTTATGAATATTCAGTTATTAACTGAAAGACAGATCGATCACTGCCCTAGTTTTATCCATATTAACCCTATATCCTGATCTTCAAATCTTATTAATTCTTCAAAGCACGAGAGAAGAACAACTTTGGTTAGGATAAGTAGCTTGACATGTTAGCTTTACATATAACTTATTTTGGTTATCTGCAGAGACATGAAAAATCTCCTCTATACTTCCTCTCAAAAACATACATGCCCAGTCTAATGTTTGACTGACTTTTTGCAGCTTCATCACCCTACCCTAGCACCCTTGAACCTCATGTCCGTATCAAGCCAGAAGGTGCATGTTGTCCACTCGTAATTTTTATGTAGAGCCTCCCTCAAATGTCATTTAACCAGCCTTACTACAAGGACGGCCAGGGCCCATGCTCCATCTTAAGTAGTTTACCCAGCCACTCTATAAAGTCCTCTTTAAATTTAAATAAATAAACAAAAAGGGAATCTCTAATGCTTATCTGGTTTTACCAATAATCCATACCAAAAGAGATGTCCATTTGGATCATGGCTCCTTGGAGATGTGATGCATGTTAAAGCTTCTAAGATAACACTATATCCCTGTAGTAGACCTCCATTTAATTTGGACCTACTGCTTTGCCTTTGAGTAAACAATATACTTCTGGTGACTTAAAAATTCAGTGGTCATTTCAACCAGGCCCAGCAACTTCAGATAGTTTGCCACATGTCTACACACAGTGTTGATTGTAAACACTGTTGATAGCAGTCCCAAGGGGAAAATTACCTAATCATCATACAAGTGTAGGTCCATGTTAAAGTAATGAATGTCCCTGGCAAGATATTCTTAAGGCAAGGAAGCAAAGCCCAGCTATGATGCACAGGATGTCACTGAGAGAAGGCAGAGAAATTGAAGTCAATCAACCACTATCATGCTGTCAAAAACAGGCCAATAGTCATATATTACCTACCGGAATGGTTGATACTGAACATTTATTTATTTAACATTTGTTTACTGGGAACGTCTGACTTGAAATGAGTCCATTTTCATTGGAAGATTGGGGGGAGACGCTCCAGGCACATGACTTTGTAAAGTGGGAGGAAACCCACAAGAACATAGAGAGGGCATGCAGACTCTGCACAGAAGGCACCCCAGCTGAGAATTGAACAGGAGAACTTCTTGCTGTGAGGAGATGACACAAATCGCTGCACCACTGTGCCGAACATAAATCAATGCAGAGAAATGCTGCAGTGTAGCAAATAATGAAACTATAGTACCACGTTGATATAAACACCCTGACGCTGATGCATTATTAATGTAAATAACTATTCATATTGAAAGCTACAGCAATGAAGGAACATTTAACATATGACAACATTGGCACAACTAGGTGGGTATGGAAGCAAATGCAGTACATGTAGTGGGCAACCATGTAATGGTAAAACAATAGTGAGTGGGAGTGACATAAATTAAATAGTGGAAGTAGCAGTATACAGTCACACTGGTGGTTCACGTGTCATAGGGGTATATCAGCAATGGTTTTGGAAGGCAGGTCAGATGGTGTCCAATGCAGGAAATTCACCCCCTGTGCTCACTGTCTGTATCACAGACATAGATTGTGTATGAAGACCTTTGGGTAGGTCATTTATTAAATGTTCCATTCTAACACAGGGCAGAAGGTCAACCCCTCCATGACCAAACTGTGTAGAATGATTCTTGCTCAACCATAGATGGAATTCTCTTGAGATTGGTTGACACAGTCCTGTTCTCCTGCACTATGCCCAGAAGTTCCATAATGGTGACTACCTTCTTGCATTGTTTGTAGCTCCACTTCCAACAGCTCATAGATGCTCCCAAAAATATATTGGATACTTGGGTGGCACAGAATGGCATGCCATATCCCAGGTTCGTGTGGGTTTCCTCTGGGTGCTCCGGTTTTCTCCACTGTTGCAAAGACATGCATCTGGAGTGTTTCTCCCCGGGCTTCCGCTGAAAATTGGCTCATTCCAAGTTGGACTTTCCCGGTTAACAAATGTTAAATAAATGAATAAATAATACATTGGCTTTCAAAGGATGTAATTTTCACAAGTAGCTATCAAGCTCAGTCCCAGTATATCCAGAATGTGTGTGCAGCAGCTGTCCAAATACATACTACCCTTCCACAGGTGGTAATCTACAACAGGGCAGTATCTGCCACATTTGTAGAGCACACAGCATCCCACTCATATTATCCAGAGAAGTGTCACTGCATCTGGTGCCACAGAATTTAGCTTAGGTGGAAATTCTTGGCCTGGTGAAAGTAACATTTTAGGTCTCTCTCTGCTGCATTTTCAAAATCACTTGTGTATTCCGCAACTATGCACATATCCATCCTGCTGGCCCTGTCAGATTGTCAAATAAGTGACTGTATACTGCTTCAGTCTTGTGCATCCAGAATGGTACCATCAGTGGTATGCCTGGTACAACCGTCAACCTCTCTATTCGTGCAAATATAGAATTCAACTGTCTGTGCACAAATGATTTCATGGGGAAGGTACCATCCATAAAGACCACTTGACAGGTGAGAAGTTCCTTGATGTTTTAGATTGATTTCAGGGATATAACCATCACAAGATACCTCTCGTTCTCTGTCATACAATGGATGAAGTGATCAGTTATAAGCGGAATGTGCTTGGGTCAAACTCTTATACCTCAGACTGATTACTGGTGAAAGCTAGCTGTCTCTTCCTGCCTAGTCATGCCATTGTTAGACCTAGACTTTTGGCAGATGGTAACTTCAGCATGATCTCCTTGTGAAGGCTTGCCATACAACTCTAGATAACTCTGCCATGGAGTGAGATACACCTTTGGATGTTGGATATGGTACATGGTGGTGTGATACCTTCAGCAGCTTGCAGATACCATCTTCCAGAACTGTACCTGCCCATCTGTGCCATCTGTCTGTGTCCAATGATTACCAAATAAACCTCAATACAGGTTTTTTTCAAAATGTTTGTGTATGTAGATATTGTGAGAATTGGTCATTCCCTCTGTAAACGTGTTATGGTATAGCACTTTGTGGAACAGTCAAATGGTCTGAACTCAACCTTGGGTACCTAATGCTAGGACTTGTTTATACTTTTTCTGTTCTTGCCCTGCTATTTACTCAACTGGCGCCAACATTTGTATTTGTTATTACAAAAATATGTAATTATCAGCTGCCTCAGTAGCAGCACAATGAGATAATTTTAAAGATTTTGCTATGGAATTCCTGTGATTACAAGCCTCATTTACCTCTTTTGACTGAGCAACTTCACATCAACCACTATGGAGTTGCTGATAAGACAAGACGCCCTTTAGTTAATTAGATGGCCAACCTCATGCCAGTAAGCAGAAGTTATAGTGATGGCACTGGAGGACTGGAAGAACCTGTCATGAAAATGAGTTGTGTTTCTTAAAAGTTACAGTTTTTGGTCCATAAACACTAAACCACCAGAACATACATTGCAGTTATGCTTATTCGGTACTTTTTAGGTGCAAAGACCAGAGCTCTATGAGTAATAAGTGTATAACTACAAGTCTCCCTAAAATAACAGATGTTAATATAACACGTTGGGCAGCTCATGCACAGGATAAGAAACATTAAGAGCTCATTGGTAAATGTAAGTTCCATGTGTGAGACTTGTACTACTACTGCTATCCCACCAATATTCTGCATATAGGTATCCTGCTGTATATACTGTTATTAACTAACAAACACAGCATGATAGTTTTCCAACCCACTCTTAATATCACACATTTGCTATACAGTGCTAAACAAACTGCAATTTAAATGTCACTGTGTTTCACTACCCATTTCACATATTAGATCATGCAGATGAAACTTGCATAGTTTGTTGCTGTGCTCCTGGTAAGTTCTTTGCTACATCAAAATGCAAGCATTAACATTTTGTTAACTAACTTACAGAATCAGAGAAGACAACTTTTCATAACTCGTATTCCATGCTCCTTTATCCAGTTTACACAACACTTGCAGAGTTGATTGCTGATGTTCATTAAACCCAAACAGTCCTTTGTTTAGAGTGCTGATTTATAATTCTTTCTTATTGCTGTGAGCATCAGACAGTGGTTCTTTCTAAAATACTTTACATCACAGTGACTCTGACTGTTCCACCCCATTTACTCAAATTAGTGAAATCTAGTCATATGATCCAGCATTGCAACCAGTGTGATCAGTGTTTAATGATTTATAGGGCAACTCCATTCAAACAATGGCATCCCTTTTCATTTCATGCAATTCTTGACTGTGTACAGTTGAAGGAATTGACTGGCTAAATAACCCTAGGTCAAATCATTTAAAGACAAATGCACATGACTCAGCTATTTTATTTAAATTTTGTATTCATAATATACCAGAGTTTACAATGCTTAGTTTTCAAATTTGTTTTTTTTTTGGCTTGGATGTGACGCTGATTGTGTGGTATTTGCATGCCCTTTCTCCCTGTGCTCTGGTTTCCAATGATATCCCAAAGATATCATGTATTGTCATTCTTACTAATTACTTGTAGTTATGTGTTCCATTTAATGGGTTGAAACTGTCCAGGATTAGTTCCCTCTGCTTTGCACCCAGTGATTATCTCAAGCCTCCAGCTCCTCTGTGACCCTGAATTGAGTTTAGTAGACAATGAATGAATATTAAAGGAAACTCTGTCATGAGGAAGCTAAGACTAAAGTTGGACCCCCACAGCCTTTGTCATTTGCATATGTAGCCATCTTAAAACTAGGTGCCATCTGCCTATTGCATCATCGAGCACCACATCATTTGTTCTTGTCATCTGCCTATTGCATCACTCCAGCACCACATCATTTGTTCTTGCCATCTGCCTTTTGCATCATCGAGCACCACATCATTTGTTCTTGCCATCTGCCTATTGCATCATCGAGCACCACATCATTTGTTCTTGCCATCTGCCTATTGCATCATCGAGCACCACATCATTTGTCCTTGCTAGTTGCAAAGGATTGTTACAAGCCCCTTGTTTCAGCATATTTTAGTTTTGTAATTGCAAAGGAAATCCAACAAAAAAGTCCCTTTTCGTATGATGAAACTTTTTGTAACTTTACTCTTCACTTGTTGTAGTGCTTCTAACCAACATAAATATAAACTCATATCCCTATGTCTGCCTCTGAAGTGGTTCAGTAGCCTTCTCGCAAGCATACTGGCCAACTTCCTGCCCATCTTAGCAATATACTGTTTGGAGCACACCTTCACTTGATGTTAAAACTTTGCTTTTTTGCACTATAGCATGAGGAAACATTTATGCAGATCTGTGGAGCTCTTGACTTGAACAACTTTGCTCCTTGACATAAACCACTGCGACAGTTGTATCTAATATGGTAGTATGCTAGCAGTATTGCATTCTATTAATCATGATTTATTACTTTGTTTTATGTTTGTCATTTTAGCAAAATATAAAAATTGATATTCAGTGGAGAGCCCTGAAAATGCATAAGAGCAACCTTTTCTCTCACCCCTTCTTGAACCCCACAACCATTAAAATATTTAAATTTTCACAATTTTTTTCTTAAGATTAAATTTTTCCTTTAAAACTTAATAACATGACTAAATCTAAATGTTTAATTATTACAACCATTTAACCACAATATTTTTTTAGACAAAATAACTGACCTATCACAATTCCCCTTTTAAAGCATCTCTTTATCTGAGACTTGTTTTCATTAAATATAATGTTAATTGAGCAGATAAGAAATATAGACCTACCCAAAGACTACTTACTTATAATTATCATGTATTCTATATTATCAAGTCTAAATACACATACATCAGTTTTTATGTAGCAAAAGTTAATTCTTAACAGGATCCTACACTTTTTGAAAATAAACCTATATCAAAAGTTAACAAGCTAGGAACTGATTATAAATTTAAACACACTTATTTTTCACACAGTAGCTATATTGCACAATCTATAAAATACTCCTTCAAATATATTCCATTTAAAAATAGATTTTACTCAGTTTATTATTTTGAACAATGCCTAACTTATCCCAGTAAAAAAAAGTTTAATACTTTGCCTCTTTCTCAAAACATCATTTGCATTGTGATTCCAATTCTGTAGACATTGCCCATGGTTTCTGGCATTGTACATATGCCAGAAAAGTATGGACTGTTAATAGCCAAAATATAAATCATAAATAGTCCATACATGGCAGTTTTTCATTCCTCATATTCCAGTTTCCCACCATAAAAATAATTTTAATTACCATTTTTTCAATGGTTAAATATTATATTTCTCAGAATTAGATTGTTTTTATCTTAGTTAAGTTTTGTTACTATATCTACATATGTAGATGCATTTAAAATTCTTCCAAGCAATGCTCTAATACTAACATTAACCATAACTTATGAAAATTATTAAATTGTATATATTTTCAAAATAGATATTCCTTTTGTGGGAACCAAACCGATCCACACCACATATGCAGTCACTTAAAAAATCCACAAAAAACAATGCCAGAATTAGCAATAACTCAAATTACAAAGCCATTTTGTCACTTACACATTAAGCCCTTTTGTTCACATTTCAGTGAACTTTGCCATAACAATCATTAAACTATAACCATTGTAAAAATGCTCTAGTTCATAAACCAGTTAAAATCCCAAAAATAAGAAATACATCATACATATCCATGAATATTAATGAATATATATAAACACAGAATCAAAGTTTTAAGATATACCCAATATAAATCCAAATTCTCATGTCTGCATTTAAAATCAACAAAACAATTGATATTGCAATATCTACTGAAATAAATAAAATTCCTTATACCCTGTGTAGGAAAGACTGAAAGAGCACTTGCGACATGAATTTATGAACAATTATACTCCATTTTATAATCGTTCCAAAGAATCTAAAATATGTAAACATTTTTATTTTTTATCTTAGAAAAGGTCCTCAGCAGTGTTTGAAATGGTAATTGGGAATCCCATTTGGAAAGGAAACCATTATGGCAGTTTAAGTTGAATGCAACAGACAGTCCAAGTATTAATGTCAAGATTAACAGTGTTCTGGTTTTAAAAGCTCACATTTTTAAATCAATTGGATTTTAATTTCATAAGGCAAGTATTTACTTTAATTATTTCTAACACATTTTAGATGTAAGACTTAAAGTGGACATTGCAATATAAATTGTTTATTTTAAACACAAATGTGAATTTGGATTTCTAGGGGTTATATTTTCTTATCTTGATTCTATGTTTATGTATATTCATTAACTTCCATGAATATGTATGAGGTGGCATTTGTTATTGGTGGAATATTTAATTGATTAATGTATTAGAGCATTTATATAATGGTGATTTAATTGGTTGGTTGATCTGATGAAGTTCATTGAGATGCAAATTAAAGCACTTAACATTATATGTGACAATAACACAGTTTTGTAATTTTAGTTCTGTGGCATCCTGGCAGTGTTTTTTTTTTTTTTTGTGGATTCCTTTAATGTGTTTACTTTTTAGCAATTTTATGTAAATAAGCTTATAGATGTCACAACATGCCATTTATATTGGCTCTTTAGCTTTTACTCTTAAATCATACTGTTTATTGCATATTTCTTTGTATTTACAGGATATTAATTTCAACAAATTAATATGCTATAAAGGAGGTAATTTGTTTTACCAAATTAATACTTTGCAGTTCTGTATTCATTATTTGTAATAGTGATGATAGCATTTATATAGCTGACCGAGTTGATTATTACTTTTCTTTGGTTATAAAATCAACTTATTTGCAAAACTCCTCTTAACAGATACTAAGATTATGTATTTAGTTATTTTACCTTTTTTCTTTCTGTTATATATCTTGCATTTTCAATCTGTCTCATTTTTAGTGATGCAGAAAAAAACTACAAAGGTCAGCCTTGGGAACAAATGATTAAACAAACATGCATCTCTATGTACTCACTTCTGTGCTTCATAAAAACCCACATTAAGATCTCATCTAGATAATGAGATTAGTAGCCTATATTCTTCAATTCAGCATGCTGTATAATGTATTTGTCTTTGAAATGAGCGCTTAGTCTTGGCATTCCAATTAGTGCCGACAGTCTGTGACTATATGTTGACAGTGTTTATCATAACTGCTACCCTTTATTGTTTTATTTCTTTTTTTATGACATCAAGTAAAAACTCAGATAAGCCATTTGCTGCTGAGTTTACGAGCAATATGGTACCTGTTTATCTTCCATCTGATTTTCCTGTGCAGGCTAGCATCGTTTATATTCTTGGATTCAGAAACAGCCACATTAATTTAAGCAAACATTCTCATTTAGCAGCCTACTGTAAACAAAACATAATGCTGTCAGATTATTGGCCTTTTGATTTAAGAAGACTTTTTTCAGTTAGACTAGGTGTTTGAACTGATCATTTGCCTTCTAATAAAGAGCACTGAACATGCTGTATGCAACCTTTTTGACAGATTGTAGAAACTTTCTAGTACTTGAAGTAAATGTACATAGGAAACCATATGCAGAGAGGCATATGGTTCACCTCAAAATGCAGTAAAGGAAATACCTGTTGTGCAGTAAATCTCCCAGAGATGTAGCCTGCTAATTAAACAACTGATACTGAAATGAACAATTCTGAAGGTATGACTGTCCTTCCATGCCATTTACAAGAGAGAGGAATTTTTTGAACAAACTAAGCTTGGATATACAACAAAAATATACCAGTGACGTAATCATATATCCGTAACAAAATAAGCTCTATAAACATAGTATGGCTGCACATCTCAAACAGTAAGACCAGATAGTGGTGTCAGCATACGCGTTCGTATCCTAGGTGACAAGAAGTAGCTTGTGTAGTCTTTATCTTTAGTCTGTATAAAATGGGATCAAAAGCTGGCTAACTTTGGAATGGAATGGGTTCATATCTGATCCTTCTAAAACACACAATTGTACAGTCCAAAGCTATTATAAGGCACAGAATAATATGAAAATCTCCTTACAGAATTAGGGAGTCAACATTGTTGTATGGGGAAGAATACCCCCCTGCCCCATATCTCTCTCCCTAAAATATATTAATCCCCTCTTTAAAGATAGAAGCAACATGCATCTTGCTTGAAGGTGACATTGTTATAGAGTTTATGTATACAAGTGGGGGTGGCATGAAGATGCATATCCCTATATGGGGAGGGGTGCTGGGAGACTTTCCTTCCTTTTATACAGAAATTATATTATACAGTTTTCATATAGCACGTAATGTATATCACAATACAAGACAGATAGTATAGGTACATTCAGATGTAAGGTTGCTTTATTAAAAGTTCAGTGTGTAGTATTTTACCTGTAATAGTGGTATAAGCTTTGATTTTCAATTCTCTCTCCTTGTATTTCAGGCTTTGCTTTGCTTTTCCTACATGCTATTTTTTTTTTGTGTCCACTCAAAACCTTCATCATTCCAATGCAGAACTTGTGTAGGAAAAAATAAAACCGTGCCTTCTAATTTGAACTATGTTCCCATAATACTTGGGCAAATAATAGAATACTCACCATTCAGTATAATAAAATCTCTTTACAGACATTGTACAGATGTTCCTACTTCCAGGATAAAGAGTACTATTGTGCAGCAATACTTTCCTCAACAAACACCCTATCCCAGTGGTCTAAACAGAGCTGTAGCTGTCTCATGTGGTGCCTCTCAATGCCATTGAGCAAAAAATAAAAAGTCCATTTTCTGATGTAGTGCTCCTCCCTTCCCTAAGAAATGCCAGGACCATATCATGCCCATGTCCTCTACATGACAGCAAAAAAAATAAAATTGCCCTCTTACCCCCAAATACTTTGTGCTAAAAGCAGGCACCACCGTCCCTTCCCTCAACTCTAGATATGCTTCTGATTCTAACAAAGCAGTAGGAGTGATTTTTAATTAAGCAGTAGAACTTGTTAGCAAAGTATCATCCTGTAACTAGTCTTATCCCTCCTCTACCTGCAGACTTTCTTTACTGTTATCTGTTTTACATACAACTTCCTCCTGTGCCATTCTGTCTTAATTGTGTCTTTCCCCATATGAGCTATAAAGCTGCACTTAAAAGCTAAACCAAAAAAAATGATGTCAGACACCCACCTGGGCTGAGAACTATAGTTCACTTTCTCACTAGTTGCCACATGTACATAGTCATACTGTAAATACATAACAAAATTGATAATATTTGACAGAAAATGAAAGGCTCCCCTACTGAGTGCTGTAATATGAACAGCTGATGACATACCTCTCAGTCTGTTAGTGCAAGAAATCTGGACAAAGCCTGACAAAATGGGGGGACAAAGGCCCCAAAATAGGGACAGATTTTAAATATTGCTCTTAACTTAGAAATTTGCTAGAGTATAAGGGTTTATGTTAACATGCAGTGCATTTTCTGAAAGATTTAAAGTTTGAAACTCAAGCGTATGTCTTTATTTAGTAACTAATATCCTCAGATCATCCCAGTGATTTGCTAGAAAACCACAAATGTTACGAGGAATAGACCAAAAATATGAAGCAAAAATCTGGGCAGATGAGAATTATAGTTTATAAAGAGGGCCAAGGATTGTTTGCTAAATGTAATGTTTCAGTGAAGTGTGAAAAGATGAATGTAGGAAACATAAAAGGGGGAAGGGGATACCCATGTTGTAATAAATACTCCCCAACCTGCTAAAAAATGATGTATGTATTGTGCTGCATGATCACAGGAAATGTCAAAGTCTGTTTGTGAAAGGCAAACTGTTGGGAGGGGTGGCATTATGTAACTTGCAAGATATGAATAGAAATGAAAGATAATATATTACCAGCAGAGTAACCAATGTACAAAATTATGCAATATAATGTTCAGCCATATTATAAATGACAATCATCCACAGCTGTCAACTGCTTATGACTGCAATCAGGGACAAATCCAGTAGTGATAAATAGGGCTACTCATGGACACTAAAATATGACAGCTACTGACCAGAGAAGTTGTCAATTATCATTTGTTTTAATTCTGACAAGCACTGTATGATGTACAAGAAGTCTAGAAGTGTAACAGAGAAATCCATAATTAAGTAGGGCAAATAGGGACACTGTTTAAAATATAACTGCTAGGAAGTGAATAAGGTGACAGAAATAGAAAGTAGCAATGTGTGTGTAAAAGCTGCCATCTAGTCTCCAAAGGTCCATATGTAGGAGGGAGCAAGAAGGGCACAGCAACATCTGAGTCAAAGTCTGGGATATCTCTGAAAGTAAAGGGGAGCTGAGAAGTGTGAATGTCATGCACATAACCATTGACACACTGTACTACACTGTGAGGTGCCAGTGGGCAGCAAAATGACTACACAGCAGATACACACACACATGCTCCTCCTCCAAGACCATAATAAGAAATTCAGAGAAAAGCAGTTGTGAGAATAAGAACTGTAAAAGAAACTAAGCAAATGTCCATTGCAAATATTGATATAGAATAACTTGCCTCACAACAACTAAATGGCAGCAGGATGATTGTTTTTTCTAGTTAATATATGTTTAACAGTACATAAAAATCCAGTGATATCAGTTTGCACATCTTTATTCCCAGAGCGAAAACCAAAATGTATGGAATAGTAGGGGAGTGACAAAAATGAAGAGAAATAAGATAGGAGATGAGCATACACCCACAGGAAATGTAATCTGACACTCCATTATCAGCAGTAATGCAGACCTATAAACTCATAAAGTCCAAAATGACTGTAAAACAAAATATGTCCAGTGACAAAATGTCTCCATTCCTCAGTTCATAATAGTCCATTTGTAGTGTCCATAGTCAGTCCAGCACAAAGCAAACCTCATGGACAGTGCCTGCAACAAGGTAATATCACACAATGCAGATGCACGATGATAGGGCCATTTGAAGGCATCCGTACTGAAGCAAAATATTACACAGCATGACCAACAAAGGTGACCATCTTTTTGCATCCATGAACACCAGCAGCTAAGCTATGAGAAACCATCAGCAGTCCCCATGGTGACAGGCCTATAAGCTGGTCTATAAACTATAACTATCTATAACAAGGTCGCTATCATGCAGGTGAAGATGAATGACAATGATGGAGCAGGACAGAGACGTTCTAGCTGCCACAAAAAAGGCAATGCAGACCATTATGATGACATATCACTGGTAGTGTAGGAGTGTTCAGACTGCCCACACAGTACCCAGTAACAAAAAATGTATAGCCTACACCTGTGTCTAAACACACAAACCAGTATGACTCACTGTTCGGGGGAATCACAAGAAAATGAGCAATAACCACGCAATGCTCATGTATAGTGTGGTTTTATTGTGCTACCAAAGCACACAGAGCTACCTTTTGTTTTGGCAAGCCACACAGGATGCCATCAAGTAATCTATTAACATGAGCTTGCTCATAGATGACAACCTTCAGAAGTTCCTACAAGCCTACATGATGTGAAGGACACATGGACCTCTGCAGTTTGTGCCACCCTTCCATACTTTGTGTGCATGGTAGTGCAACATATGTTAGTGCATGCACAGACTACAATGTAGGTGGAAAAGAGTGGCACCTTCTGGTCATTTAAGACACGGTATCCTTCTCACATACTTATCATAAAGCTACTCTTTCATGTGAATGGGCTCACAGAAGCAGTTCTTATGGAGCACATTATAAAGCCTCAGTGATGTCCACAGCAAATCGGAAAGGCAAAGCAAGCATTTCCTTCATCTCCATCTGGGATGGGAGCTGGATCCAGTGCCTTATCCTAAGTGAAAATGGGCAGCAGATACATCTTCAGGACAAACAGCGTGGTGATGTGCCACACTCTAATAGTTCCTCACCAGCAGCCATTCCAGCTATGATGGCACATACTTTACAATATGTGGTCCTATTAGCCATACATGCACAATATGAACACTGACATTTTCTTTTGAGTTGATTGCCCTCTATCAGTAACATGGCCTTTCCTTTATAACTTGTTGCAGTTTCACACATCATTCCTGGTGCTCCGGGATTGTGTGAGGTTTGAACACTGCCACCTTCTTCATCCATCACCATGCTGACATTCAGATCACACTTGCACCACCACTGCTTTTATGTCAACATAGGAGGGCAGATAATAATTCTGAGAAGAGCTACAACATTTATGTGCAGAGGATGGCAACCTCTTTATGGAACAGCTACTGTTCAGTATTTTGAAATGGGAGACATTAGCAGGCATGACTTTTCAAATTATAGTCATCTGCTACGTTTAGAAAACCACAGTGCCCTGAAACTTGGCATTTCGTAGTAGAACTAAGGAAAGTTTATCAATTCAGTTATGCTCTTTTTTTTTTTTTTTTTTTTGGTTTCAGTTCAGTTGTATATTGTTTTGTGTAAGTTCTGAAATGAAACCTCACAGTGATTTCATCCTCCATCCTGGAATGCATCATGTCTAATTTTATATATAGATCCCAATATATATATCTATATATATCTATATATATATATATATATATATATATATATATATATATATATCTCACTTCGTCAAAGTTCATAATGAGATGATGTTGCTGAAGATGTAGTTTCACAAACAACCTGGATCACTGTAAAATAACTCTGGGTAACAAAACACTTGTCCAGCAACACTTCAACAACAAACCGAAGCAAATCAAACCCACTTAAGTTGTGGGTCTGTGCACACACCTCTAACTAAATATACTAACTTGGAGATTGCACTATAGTGGCGAAAAGGGCGAAGTTCACCATGGTGGCCAAGTGGTTTGTTTCCCAGAGGTATTTTACGATGATCTCTGGTACACTGTACATATAATATGCAAGCTATGATATATAAATAGAAAATATATACAGAGATTGAGCTTCTGATTGCATCAGTTCATATTGGAGACAAGTTGACCAGTGGTGATATAGAAAATATTTGGAGATTAGTCATACGGACAGCACGGTGTTGCAGAGGTTAGCATTGTCAACTAACAGCAAGAGGTTCTCCAGTTAAATTCTCAGTTGGCTGCCTTCTATGCAAAGTCTGCATGTCCTTCTTGTGTTCATGTGGGTTTCCTCTGGGTGTTCCAGTTTCCTCCCACATTGCAAAGACATGCATCTGGAGCATTTCTCCCCATGACTCTGCTGAAAATTGGCTCGTTCCAAGTCAGACTTTCACAGTTAAATGTTAAATAAACAGTTATAGGACATAGAGGGAGTTAGTGTTAAAAAGAATATTATAGAAGGTAGATGAGTCAGGTGTATATTATTAAAGTGTGTGATAGTCAGGGGTATGCTGAAGTGCATGATACATAAGAGTAGTTTTTGTTTTCTGAAGGAAGCGTTTAACCAAGAGTGGAGCAAGACCAAAGATAGGAGTCTGTTAGACAAAGCAATATAAAATCCTTTAAGCTACAACTCAAAACATCTAATTGGTAAAGGTAGTGAATTACAGATTAGAGACATGTAAGATAGTATAAGGAGTCACCTGCAGTGTTGTATGTTTTGACCATCTGTAAAGTGTTCTGTTAGGAGAGCAAGTCTGGAGCATATTATTTAGTATGAGACTTGGTTCTGGTATGTGGATTAGCTTATCTGTGGGAGTTGAGATATGGATAAGGTAGAACTTGTATAATTTCCTTGGCTTGAACTAAATGTCAAGCAGTAATGGTATTCATAATTCAAGATTGCAGCAAATTTCACATTTTTATTGTAGCATTTCTTAGGAAGGTCAGTCTGAGAGGACTGAAGGTAAGACCAGTGTGGAGAAGAGTGGGAGGCAGCAAGGTAGGGTGGTTGAAGCCATGTGATTTCTAGCAGAGTCAATCAGGTACAGCTTTTGTTTAGAGAGAGAGAGAGGAGTTTCAAATGCATTTTTAACATCTTCTTTATGTGGTAGACACATTTCACATTGCAGCCAATAGTGACTCCTAATGTTTTTGCATGCAATACAAGTTTGATTTGGTATTATCTGAGGATGTCAAGACAAAGGAGTTTTCCTGTTGAGAGAGTTGTTTGAGACAGGAGTATTGTCTCTCATCTGGTTAGGGTAAAACAGTTGAACATTTATGGGTTCTGTTCAAGCAGCTTTATTACACACAAACACATCAGAAATGAGGCTCTGCAACATAAACTTATAAACTGACTGACTACCACACTCGTATATGTTAACACTCTGGCTGTTCTCTCAAAATGGCACTGCTGCCTGCACGTGCTACATTTAGCTTCTTAAAGGTACATGCACACACTCTGATCTACACCCTCCCTCTTTGAGAAATAGTTTATATACAAAATGACAGTATTCAATGATATGCAATTTTCAGAAATGATTTTTTGACATGCAGTTATACAAAATTAATTATTTGACATGCAATCATACAAAATCAGACACACAAAACAATTAGGTCCAGGTTGCTGTGTATTTTACACTAGGTCTAAAAATACGACCTGACCATGTGACATAAAAGTCAGACTTAGATCTAGCAATGGGGACTTTCTTCAAGCAATGTTCAACTTTGGGGACATCATCGGGAACAGGAATGAATACTGCCATATGTTCTTCGGTACTAACATCGTCAGGGTTGCTCTGAGATCAAGTCTGTATCACAGGTACGATGATGCAATATCCTTTCTGATACAGGAAGATGATGTCTGCAGTTTCTCCTTTACTTTATACCCTCAGATTCCACTAAGGATCCTCTGCTCAGTACATATAACTCTCACTTGACCAATTCGATCAAAGCCTTTTGCTGTTTGCATGCATCCTCACTGTCTCTCCTTCTTTTAACAGATTAAGAAATCAGCTCATTTTATCATGTTGAACTTCTGAGAAGTATGCTTCTTAGAAAGTTGGGCTTTGATTGCTCTGTTATTTTTAACATTAGGCACCAACAAACTAGAACTGATAGGCAAGGTTGGTCTGGTTTACCTAGATAGAAGTATCTGAGCAGGCAGGCCTAGTTGGTTGTCACAGGGTATATTTCTGGGATTGAGCAAATTCAAGAAGATATTGGTATTGCTGTACTTTGACATCCCCAGTAATTGCTTTGCACTCTGTACTTGTACGTTTAGCAAGGTCATTTGACTGTGGATATTCAGGACTGCTAGTAACATGGACAAAGTCACACTCTTTAGAAAATCTCTGAAACAATTGACTGGTAAACTGAGAACCGTTGCCATAAATAACTGTGTGGACTACCATGGACTGTGAAATGACAATTTCATCTTACTAATAGCACTGGACATTAGGTTAGGTAGCAAATTGGTGTCAAACCAGTTTGAATAAGAGTCTACCAACACTAAGTAATGCTGACTGTTCAACTCAAATATGTCCGTTGCTGCTGCTGAGGAAGGTAGTTCAAGAATTTGGCTTAGCTGAAGTGGCTCTTTTTTCAAATCCAGCTTAGTACTGCTGCACACTGAACAAGATGAAAGCACTTTATCAATGTCTTTTGCTAGAGAAGGCCGAAATACTAGTCCTCTTACCCTTCTTTTGGTAGAATTGGAACCTGGGTGGCGACAACGTAAAATCTGAATGCATTTACGTTGTAAAGAAGTAAGAACAACAACTTTTGGACCTTTAAAAATGATACCATCTTCCATCAGCATCTCGTCTCTGTATAGAAAGTAAGGTTGTACTTCTGGCGGTACACAGGGACTGCTTTGATGTCCATCCTACATTGATGAAGTGGTTGAGCTTTTGCAAAATTGGATCAGTCCTTGTATGATCTCTCAGCTCATCAAGTCTCATGGTAGAAACATTATGCACTTCCATGACCTCAACGTCAGAATTCTCTGCATCAAGCTGTTCCACAGTATTTCTGGGCAATCTGGTCAAGATAAAGAAGCTTACCACTCGTATAGACCATTTTGAAAATATACTTTTACAATTTGAGCATCATTCTTTGTAGTCTTGCTGGAATGGAATGCATAGGCTTCTTTAAAATAGTGACTAGAGGTTGATGGCCAGTTTCCAACTGGATAGCTCAGCCATAAATATAATCATGGAACTTTGAACATGCGAACACAATTCCCAAAAGTTCCTTTTCAACTTGAGGATACTGCATCTCAGTTTGGGTAAGTGTACTAGATTGATAGGCAATAGGTCTGCCCTCTAACTGCAGCAAGACCGAGGGACATCATAGTATCTTAATGTAGGCGGGTTAGCAATTTGCTGTTTGAGGTTATCAGATGCTTTCTGGTGTTCTAACCATGACCATGTAACATTTTTGCATGTTAGCTCTCTCAAAGGTGCTGACAAACTCACTAAAGTCAGGGATACATTTGCCCAAATAGTTAATCATACCAAGAAAATGCTGTAAGACTTGGACATTGTCTGGAGCTGGCATCTCAAGAATGGCTGCTTGCTTGGAAGGTTCTGGTCATAAGCCTGTACTGGTAAATGATCTACATAAGTAACGTCTGGTAGTCTGAATTTGCACTTCAGAGGATTGAGCTTTAAATTCACTTCACACGCTCTGTCCAGAATTTTCCTGAGATTTCTGTCATACTTTGCTTCAGCATTACCTCCAACCAGTAAATCATCAACTATTATTGCACAGGGGTAGCCTGAAAAAAAATTTCCATTGCATGCTGAAAGACTTCACTAGCCGAATTTATTCCAAAAGGCATCCTGAGGAATGTGTATCTACCAAATGGGGTACTGAATGTAGTCAGTAGTGAAGATTTGCGATCAAGCATCACTTGCCAAAATGAAATCTCTGCATCTAAGAAAAAACAGTGGCATCTGGCATGAGGGTTGCAATTTCCTCGGCTGTACACACAGGATGAGGAGGTCTTTTCAATGCCTTGTTCAGGTCTGTTGGGTCAGTGCATATTCTCATTTCATCTGAATGTTTATTTGCAGCTACCATGGAAGATGCCCACTTAGTTGGTTTTGTGATTGGACAAATCACACCTTGCTGCATCATTTTGCCTAACTGGACCTTGACTTTGTCCAGAATAGCTATTGGAACTCTTCCTGCTAATCTGACCTCTGGACTAACCTCTGGGTCTACTTTTATGGAGTACACAACTGGAAGTTTACCTAGCTTGTCAACAAAAACATCAGCATACTCTGAGAAAATAGCATAACTGAAGCTGGAACTGGGACACGTTTCATAGTTTCATAGTTTAGTACTAGGCTATCTGCCCTGGGGCATTTGTAAGCCTAGCCATAGTGATGTGGCTTTCGCCACCCCATGAAATGGTACAAAAATGTACAGAATAGATTTAGAATACTGTGCCTCTGTCTAGTAGTGACACAGTGGAGGTCCCCTTATATAATAGAATTAGTTTACTGTGCCCCTGTCTAGTAGTGACACAGAGGTGACCCCTGGGGTAAACATACGATCTCCCATCCACTCATCAAGATTTCTCTTGAAGAGAGTCAGTGAGGGGCTCTGCCTAACATGAACTGGGATTCTGTTCCAGAGTATGGGAAGCCTCTGGGTTATGAATCTATCCCTCTAGCATGTCCTATTCATACTTGTGCCGAGCTTTAAGTCTTTAGCTCTCGTGGTTCTGATGGATTTGGATTTTTTGAGGTGGAGCATGTCCATCAGTTCCTGATTGGACATGGCCTTGTACGTCAGGCACAGATCACCTCTGAGCAGGTGGTATGCTACTGAATAGAGCTGGAGTTTCTTTAGTTTGGCAGAATAAGACATATGTTGGAGACCCTTGATCCTCTTGGTGAGGTACCTTTGTGGTCTCTCCAGCTGCTAAAAGTGCCGGGTGAGGTACATACCAAATGGGGCATTGTACTCAATCATGGGTCTGATGAGGGAGGAGTATAGGGGTACAATGACATCCTTGGATCTGGATGTGAATCCCTTCATGATAAGGTGTGCAAGGTAGAATGTCTTTCTAACCACTTTGGCAATGTGGGTGTCAAATGAGAGGTTGCTGTCGACTTGGGTCCCTAGGTCTCTGATTACTTTTTCCATACTCAGTGGGTTACTGTCTATGTGATAATTTGTGGGTACTTTGTTTTTCCCAAAGGGGATGACTATACATTTTTTGGCATTTAGTTTAAGGCCATGACTCCGGCACCAGTTGTCCGTTTCTGTGAGGCCTTTTTGTAGGATGTATGTGTCAGCTGGTGTATCGACTATGGTGCCTAGTTTGCAGTCATCTGCGAACTTTGTCAGCCACAACCCTCCCATGTTTGTTTTAACATCTGAGAAATAAATGCCGAACAAGAGGGGTCCCAGGACAGATCCATGTGGGACACCACTTGTGACTGGCTTTGAGTCTGACATGGCTCCAGCGATTTTGACTTTATGGGTTCTGTCCTTTAGCCAGTTTGCAACCCATCTAGTGACATAAGGGTTTACATTTAAGCTGTTGAGCTTATCTATGATGCCTGAGTGGGGTATTGTGTCGAAGGCCTTAGCCAAGTCCAGGTAGGCTGTATGGACTGCTTTGCCCTCATCAATGGCTCTAGTGACTGTTTCGAAAAAGTCAACCAGGTTCAAAAGGCAGGATCTGCCCTTTACAAATCCAAACTGGATGGGATCAAGTGTCTGTAGGTCCCCAATGTCTCTGTTTATGAGTTCCAAAATGATTATTTCCATAGCCTTGCAGACCAGACTGGTCAAGTTTATGGGGCGGTAGTTCCCAGGGTCTGTAGAGGTACCCCCCCTTGTGGTGTGGGACCACTGTTGCTGTACGCCAGTGTTCAGGTACATATCCTGTAGTAAGGCTAAGGTTAAATAGCATTTTTATGTGCGGATTTAGCTCCTCTTGGAGTTCACGTAGCACGCAACCCGGGATACCGTCCGGTCCCATTGGTGCTGTGTTTGTAGCTTTGCTGAGGGCAGCTCTCACCTGGACATCTGAGATGACAGGGAGATTACATTCAGCTGGGATAAGTATTTCTTCTTTTGGGGGTGAGGGAGGGGAGAAATTTGCACTGAACCTGTCTGCCAGAATGTTGGCAATGTCTGTGGGTTCAGTGCATTTTTTGTCGTTGTGAACTAACTCTGAGCATATCTGAGGGTTTCCGTCCAGGTTTCTAACATAGCTGAAGAAGGCTTTGTGGTTATCTTTAGTGTCCTTAGCGACTGATGTACTACTTTGGTATAAAAAAAAAAAAAAAAGGCAGTTTCATTCTCACTGTCTCCGAGACCTAATAATGATTGCACAGGTCTTCATACTACATAAAATACCAAGCTGTAACTCTTCTTAGTCGAATAGCATGAAAGCACTACTGAAATTTCGGTTTGAATCTCTTCACCTCCATAAGCAACAAGCTTTGCACAACTGCCAAATTAAGTTGCTCTCCAGCCCTCACTTTACTAAATGATTCTGCTGACATTATATTATACTTTGAACCAGTGTCTACTTTGAGCTCTGTGGGTTTACCATTGATCAGCACAGTACAAAATACTTCATTGTTTGCCAATAAATCTCCTGCATTAACCTTTTCACTGCCAACTGATACACCATCTACATAAAGTAGGGTTGCAGCTCTCTATATGATCAACTTTCTTTTTTGAGTGACCTTTCTCAATAACTGAATGAGGCTTGCTTGATTTTCAGAACTTTTGAAAATGGTTCCATTTTTTACAATTGTGGCATTGTTGAACAAATGCTAAGCACTTCTCTCTTTTAGACTCATGATTGGCACCACAATTACAACAGTTAACAATAAGACTTGACTTTGGTTTTGCTGACTCATTCTTGTACTGTATTGAGCTTGCCCTTTTTTACTGATCTCATTTTGGAACTTGCTAGAATGCTATGGGGTCTCCCTGTCATGTGCTTAAGCCTGTTTCTGCTTGCCACATGTTGCATGCGGTCTTCGTTTGCTCTAGAGGCTGCTGATACCATGCTATTACTTGTAAGCATATTTGTGTGCCTTTCTGTGAACTCATAAATTTGACAAATCTTTGGCTTTGCTTAATGTTAAATCACTGTCACGAAGCAAAATCTTTCTCACTACAGAACTATTAACATCACACACAAGCCTTTCCTTTATTAACTCCTCTTTCAAGTCACCAAATCTGCATGTTTTGGCCTTGTTTCTCAAGTCAGTAATATAAGCTGCAAAAGTTTCACCTGGCTTTTGGTCTCTGTATAAAATAAGTGCCTCTCTAATGTAACATTTATCTGGAGGTTGTACATTTCTCTAAATTTATGATGTTCTGTAGTCCTATCTTGCCTTCATTCTTACATATGGGTTTGGAGTTTGCAAACTCAAAGTCTTCTAGATGGCTCATGGCTAGGTAGGTATCCCAGTACAATCCCCAATCTCGTTCGCCGCATCAACGAGTTCACATGCGCTTCTTCTTGGCCGTGGCTAAGTTTAACACATTTTGCTAATCTTTTGCTATTTTGTGCTATTTTCAGCTTTATATAGAATTATATAGCTTTTACGAGTGTTGTTTCCTATTGTTATTGTAGTTTAGTCTACTACAGTATATTTTTCCTCTGTTTAGCTAATTATTGCTGAGAACTGGTTGGCTGCTGGCCTTGTTCTCATTGGTGTCCTGTGTGCCAGTTAGTTTCTTTCTGGGCATTTTGCCCTTAGTTGTTATTTACTCCAGTTAGTTCAGATATTGGTAGTTTAATAGTTAGTGTCCAAGGCATGTTTGCACTTCATTTAACTTGTGTGTGCAGTATTATTTAGAGCTTAGCTATTTAGTGTTCTTAGTGTGTTGTGTTGTTAGCTTAAGCTAGTTTATTTGTGGAGTAGTCCGCATAGTTTTTTGACAGATTTACCTTACCTGACAAGGGTTCCTGATTTGTCAACCCTTATCGCTTCTAAGGCATAGTTATTGTATAGAGACTCTTTCTGGTGTGTGTGTGTGTGTGTGTGTGTGTGTGTGTGTGTGTGTGTGTGTGTGTGTGTGTGTGTGTGTGTGTGTAACTAAATTTGCTATTTCTGACCTTCTATCCTATTTCTAGGTCTGTTTTAGTTAGAGGACCTAGGTTTCTTCCCTTCCCTTCTCTTTCTACCCGGGGCTAGGCCCGTTTGAGTTAGAGGACCTAGTCCACATGGTTGTGTGATTACTAGTGCGGTAAGGGCTAGGCTGGTTTAAGTTAGAGGACCTAGTCCTCTCTCTCTGTTTGACTGTGTCCTTTTGGCTGCATCTTCAGTGATATGTCCAAGGAGGTTAAAGATCATAAACCCTCTGGGTTTAAAAAGTGTGTGAAATGCTCACAGAAGATGTCCATTACTGATGGCCACAGTAACTGTGTGTACTGCCTCGGGGCTATCCATTTACAAGAAACGTGTTTGTTTTGTCACTCATTCAGTGCTATGGTATTGCAGGAAAGAAAGAATAAACTGATACTAAAAGGTCTCCTTAAGCCCTCCTTTGAGAAAGACCTGGCCAGCTCATCTTCCTCCTCTAAATCGTATGGTTCCAAGAAAAAAAAGACAAAACCTTCTAAGAGGCATTCCCCAGTGCCATCTGGTGCATTGGAACAGCCTCCCAAAATTTCCAAACCAGACAAGTCTTCTTCCTCCTTGGCTCCACTGTGTTCAGAACCGATTGAGGACACAGCTACTATATGGTTATGGTGTCGTCACCAGGCAGTTCAGATATAACCACTGATAGCAGACATCGGAGATGGTCTAGAGATCCTTTGCCAGTCTCCCCTACACTAAGGTCCCCTATATTACAGAGGTCTAGATCTCCCACTCTGTCTTCCAGGAGCCTATCAGAAGAAGATATGAAGAGAGTAGTGCTGAGACTCCTAAAGTCATCTGCCTTACCAAAAATGCTGTTGGCTCCAAACCAGTCAGTTCTGGAGCCACTTGAGTCCATTACCCCTTTTGTGATTCCTCTTCAGAGCCATGTTGGGCTTTCAGATCTGGAGTGCTCGGTAACACTGGTTGTGGAACCCTTGGTTCAACAGCTCCCCCTGAGGTTGTCTTGGAGCAGAGTTCTGCTCTGACACCTTTGGTGCTGTCCGTAGTGTCTAGGAGCCACAGCTCTCCAGTCAGCCCTGACATGGACACCTAGAACCTAACCTCTTCAGTTCCGAGTCTTCCTCTCGGTGTGTTGGCTAGGGTGAGCTTGGACCCTATACCTATCTCGGAGCCAATGGTGTCCTCCATCTCCTCAGAGCTGGGGAGGTCTTTGGAGCTGGAGAGGTCGGCCTTCAAGGTGATGAGGAGTGTACTGTCCCGATCATCAGCTTCATCCAGGGGTTCCGACACTCTTCACCCTTGGGCACCTACTTCCGTCTCAGCACCTACTCCCTCTCTGGATAGCAGAGATCTGCATCCTCAGGAGCCTCCAGCTGGTGGCCCCCACTCATCTGAGACCTCCCCGGAATACCCTTCTGAGGATCCCCCATGGAAGAGGACATGCAAGAGGAAACATGTAGACTCCCAGGATGAGTCTCTTACCTTCGACACCAACCTCGAGGAGTCAGAAGGGTCCCCCAAGTCATCCCTTGATGATGTCACCTTTGTGGACATCATAGAGATCCTCAAACAGAGGTGCGGCTAGCCCTCTGTTACCCCTTCTGATGAGGAGTCTGTGTACCGGAAGGCTTTTGGGTCTCAACCTTCAGCCACTTGGGTGTCTCCACCTTTTGGTGAACTTTTAGAGTTTGTTAGTCGAAAGGTGTGGGAGACTTCTGATGCTGTGGAGCCAGTCCCCAGGAGACCTAATAAATTTCTGTCAGCCCCCAAGGAGAAGGAATTTTTATCAAAGGGTGTTCCCATAGATGCCATGGTGGTGGTGGTAGCAGCCACTATGAAGGAACTAGCGGAGACTTTTTCTTCTGTCCATCTGCCGAACAAGGAGTGTTGAATGATGGAGAAATATGGGATGTTTATCTTTTCATCAGCAGCATTCACTCTCAGATCGCTGAACTACCTAACACACTTTACAAGGCTTCAGAAAGCTCTCCTGAAGGAGCTAGGAGAGACTCTACAAGGGACATCTACTGAAGGACTCCCTGATAAGGTGTCTGCTCAGTTGTCCACCTTGAATTCCATTGTTAACTCATCCATGAGGCTGATATCTTATGCAGCCGATGGATCAAGCAGGGCAGTGGGTTCAGGTGTTTCCCTAAGGAGGCACTCCTAGATGCACTTATGTAATTTTGTGGAGCCATTCAAGTCTACTTTTAGCAATGCCCCCTTTGACAGTTCTTCATTCCTTGGACCTAAGGTAAAAGACACACTCACCCGGTGCGAGGAAGAAGGGAAATGCTCTCTGCCATGGGAGTAAATTTTACCGTCCCTTCTAGACCATATCCCAAGGGTCAGAGAGGTGATAAAATATGTTTCAAGAAGTCCCAGAGTTTTTCCAGGATGCACAGGATGACTGCTCCTTCAGAGGCTGAGGAGGAGGAGTGAATGTTAGACGTCACCCTAGAGGCAGGGGGGGACCGCAAAACCAGGGAGGCCGTGATTCGTTTCAGGGCCGGTCCTATCAGCACTCCTGATGTGGGGCCCGACTGTGCTTCTCTGGAGCTGGTCAGGAGTCGCATTTCTTTGTTTCTGGAAGCCTGGCTAAGTATCACTCGAGACAGATGTGTACAAAGAATTATCACCAGAGGTTACTCCATACCCTTTTCTCTCCCACCTCATGTTCCCAAGAGGATCCAGGATGTTCCACCCAATCACAGGGATCAAGCAACTGTAGAAGTGAACAAGTTGCTCGCAGACAGAGTCATCCAAACCATCCCCACAGACCAAGTAGGATTCGGGACTTACTCCAGATTCTTTTTAGTGCCAAAATGTACAGGGGACTGGAGGCCCATCTTGGACCTCAGCAAACTAAACTAATCCATAAAGAAGGACAAGTTCTGGATGGTGACACTGCAGTCTATTCTCCCTCTATAAGGGGAAAGACACTTGGATGTGCCCAATAGACCTCCAAGATGTGTACTAACATATAAAAATGGACAGAGCATCGAGGAGCCATCTATGCTTCTGGCTGGGAAACAGTCACTATCACTTTTGTGCTCTGCCCTTTGGTCTCACCACAGCCCCCAGGGTGTTCACCAAGGGTATGGCAGTAGTGACAGCTCTCTTGAGATGTCTAGGATTCCAGGTGTTTCTGTATCTGGACGACTGGCTCCTGGCCGCCCCCACCAGGCATCTACTTCTTCAAACCAGAGACGCCATTATCCAACTTTGTGCCCAGTTTGGGATTACTATAAAATGGGTAAAATCTGCCTTATCACCCTCTCAATTTGTGACTTTTATAGGCACAGAAATAGACACAGTAGCCATGTTGGCTCATCTTCCAGTAGAAAGGGCAAAGAATCTCATACAACAAATTCACCGTCCTCTCCCTCTCCAAAAAGTCAAGGCAAAGACTGTTCTGAAACTTCTAGGGACCCATGGCCTCCACCATATTACTATTGCCTTTAGCCAGACTGCACATGCGGATTCTTCAATGGCTTCTATCATCCCAGTGGTCCTTCCAACAGCTGCCACTATACCACCACATCCTGTTAACAGAGTCTTGCAAGAAGGACCTCCATTGGTGGATCTAACCCAATCAGTTAACGACAGGCACCCCATTCCTCCCTCACCAACCCCTTGCCACTGTGACCACAGATGCCTCACAGGGTGGGGGGGGCATTATCTAGGCAGGACTGTCCAAGGCACATGGCAAGATCAGATCACAAGGCCCACCTGCATATCAGTGTTCAAGAGATGAGGGCAGTGCTCCTGGCATTGCAAGCACTCCATGACCTTCTTCCTCTTGGGATGATTGCAATACAATCGGACAACATGTTGGTTGTATGGTATCTCAACAAACAAGGAGGAACCAGATCATACCCACTCTGTTGAGAGGCCATTTGGGTTTGGAAATGGGTTATGCACATCCTGGGGACAACCAACATGATAGCCTACAAACTCAGCCGGACAATCTTGATGCCTCACAAGTGGTCTCTGAAGCAGGAAATGGCAGAACAGATTTTATGCAGATGGAGACAGCCTTGCTGCAGTCTTTTTGCCAGCCCAATCAACTCCAAATGCAGCAGCTATTTCTCCCTCATCCCCCTTCCAGGGGAGTCACCGAGAGACGCACTTGTTCACGATTGGCCCATGGGTGTCCTTTATGCTTTCCCGCTCTTTCCTCTCATATCCAAGGTTATTCAGAAAGCAAAACTGCCGGGAAGCAAATTGATCCTCAACATTCCTTACTGGCCTCATCAGGTTTGGTTCGCCTTCCTCAGGCCTCACCTACTAGATGACCCATGGACTCTGGACCCAGTGCCGGATCTATTGACGCACATGTCAGGCTCTTTTCATCCCAGCCTCCACACCCTCAGTTTGACAGCTTGGCTGCTCCAGTTCCATCCCTAGTCAGGCTTCATGATTTCTCACCCTCTGTGACTCATATTCTTACATCTTCTCATAAACCCTCCACTAGAAAGTTATACACCAGCAAATGGGGAAGGTTTTCTATCTGGGCTGAGGAAAGGACAGTTGACCCTTATACTGCATCTATTCTGGTGGTATTGGAATTCTTGTCTGAACTTTTTCACCAGGGCTCTGCTGCTGCCACAATTAGGGTTCAGTTGGCAGCAATTTCAAATTTCCATTTGGGTCAACAGGAGTCCAATTTGATGTCATATAGGTTGTATAAGACCTTCCTTAAAGGTGCCACTTTGTTGAGACCTCCCTTTCAGGGGATTTGTACTTCATTCTATCTAAATTAATGTCTCCACCCTTTGAGCCTGCTCATTCATTTCCTTTGCAATTTCTGTCTTGGAAGACTTTGTTTCTGGTGGCAATCACATCTGCTAGACAAGTTTCAGAGTTACAAGCACTGTCTGTAAAATTCCCTTATTTGATTTTTCAAAAAGACAGAGAGTATATCTTTGCACTAATCCATCCTTTGTCCCCAAGGTGTGCTCCCATAACAACTTGAACCAAACTATAGAGATTCCGGTGTTCTTCCCTAATCATACCAACGCAGCAGAATACAGATTCCATCAGCTGGACGTTCACAGACAATTATGGTTTTATTTACACCGGACCAAGGAATTCAGAAAGTCAGACCAATTATTTGTTTCCTTCTCTGACTCCAGATTAGGTCTCCCAGTTTCCAAAGTGACCCTCTCTAATTGGATCTCCAGTTGTATATCTTACATTTATTCTTCTGATGGTAAGCCTTTACCTTTCAAAATTAAGGCTCATTCCACAAGATCTCAGTCTACTTCTGCAACCTTTCAAGCCAAGGTTCCAATCGATAATATCTGTACAGCAGCAACATGGGTGACCCCTCACTCATTTATTACTCATTACAAATTGGATTTGACCTATAGGGATAGAGCCTCCTTTGATTCCACAGTACTCAGGAGTATTTTTCCATTAGCCACCCAAGAATAATGTTATAGGGACGCTGTCCCATATGTAAGAATGAAGGTGAGATAGGACTACAGAACATAAAGTTATGTACTCACCATAATGTTCTATGTTTGTAGTCCATTTCGCTCTTCATTCTTATGAGTCCACCCTCCTACCCCCATCCTGGAAGAACCTGGAGACAGAAACAAGTTTTCTTGATAAGTGGAGACCTTTTATTATTCATTCTGGATAGTTTTTGTTCTTTCTCTCTATAATTAGCAGCAAACAAGATCTAGGGATTGTACTGATGCACCATGGGATATCTACCTAGCCATGAGCACACTAGAAGACTCTGAGCTTGCAAAAGGACGAGTCGGAGCTGAGGATCAGCTCCAAACCCATATATAAGAATGAAGGGCGAGATCGACTACAAACATGGAACGTTATGGTGAGTACATAACTTCTTTTAAGCACTCCAGGTCCTCCCAGGATTGAGCTGGTACCACAATATGACAGTTTACCCCCTCTCCTGCATATATTTCTGGTGCATATAGAAATAAACACTCTTTCAATGGTTTCTGACCCAGCTAAGTTAAGCAAAATGCATGCCCTTGTACATGCATCTTTGTCAGAAAAAGCTGCTTGTATGAAAATGTATTCCTGCTTGAATACTCTCCAGTTCTCTGCTATATTATGATCAAACACAAGTGGACTTGGTCTGTGAAATGCCTCTGCCATATCAACACATGTACATACATCATGTATAAACATGCACACAAATATATATATGCCAATATTTGTAGATATGGTCAATAGCACAACAGATACTCTGAAATAACTGCACTTTACCAAATAAGTTTCTGTAGCACAAGAACACTTTGAAGACACTGTACTTTATGAAACCATTCCTTATCAGTGTAATAAATGCTTTGAAACAACTGTATTTTGCAAATAAACCGTACACAGTAGAAAAAGCTCAGAGTAAGAATCATTCCAAGATGAATGCACTTTGCAAATAAACTGTACACAGCACAAGAACCTTTCAAAATGGCTGTACTTTGTGAAATAACTCTGCACAACATAAGAAACACTTTGAAATGGCAGCTTTCTGTGAAAAAATGCACACAGCACAAGAAACTTTTCAAAATGGCTGTACTTTGACTGCACTTTGCAACACAACTGTACTTTGCACACAGCAAACTCTTTGAAATAATTGTACAGTAATAAAGCACACACTCTGCAAATACTTGGCACACACACTTCGAACAACTCTAGTTATGCTTTGAATGGCTTCAGCCAATGCGAAATAGTAGTTTGTGCCCAACATGGTCTTTTACTAAAAGACATGCAGTCGCCTTGCTCTTTGCCCATTTATTGTACTCATCATGCCCTTTTAATCTCAATTCATGATCATTATACTTTTTTGTACCCGTTTTACTTTAAACATGCTTGTTATGCAAACCAAAGATAATTCTGAGCCCCATATCAATAGTTCTGCTAGTTTTATCAAATATCATGGTTTTAAACATTTTGTTCAATTAATAATGTGGCTTGTGCCTTTCGTTTAAGAATACATTTTTGTGTTACTCATTTGATTAATGTGTCTTGTGCCTTATAAATGCATTGTTTCATTTTCTTTGCCAAATAAATAATTTGTGCAGTTTTCTTTACCTTTAGTTAATTTCTGCCCCCCCCCCCCTTTTTTTTCATTTGTCTGAGCTCCATTTCACTCAGCCTGCTTAGTCTGTCTTCACCTTCAGCTTCTGCACCTCATGGCTTGTTCTTCTAATCCTGGTTCTGACACTATGTTGCTCATCTGGTCAGGTTAAAACACATGAACAATCATAGGTTCAGTTCAAGCAGCTTTATTGCACATAAACACTCAGAAATGAGGCTTTACAACAAAACTTAAACTTATAAACAGACTGTTAACTGTCATACATGTTAACACTGGCTGTTCTCTCAAAATGGCACTGCTGCCTGCATGTGCTCAGTATTTATATGCATGTGCTACAGCGGGAAATGCTTCTTAAAGGTATATACACACACTCTGACCTGCAAGTATCAGTTAGGATTATTTTAGATTGAGAAGTTTAGACTTGGTGAGTCAAGCCTCTATGAAAGTGATGGCTTCCTGTGCTATTTGTTGTAGTTTTTCAATGTTTTTTGGAAGAGCAAATAGGAGTCAAGTCATCAGCATACTGCACAATAATAGCTTGCTTGCTTGTTAGCTGTATGCGGCTCATATACTGAAAAGAATTAGACATGCAGTAAGCTCTAAGTTAACTGGAACTCGAGCAACAGGTCCTGTCAAGCAATCAGAAGAAATACAATACAATTTTCATGTGTTGCTCTTTGTCCCCCCCCCCCCACAGAAACATACCTTACAAATTTAGAGTTTTAAAAAGGAAGATAGGAATAAATTCACTCTCTCCGCAGCTTAAGAACAAGTCAAACCAAACAAATAGTATAGGGTACAGTATTAGTCAGGCCTATTTTTAATACTAATTCTCAAGCAACCAGAAACTAGTTATCTGGCATCTACCAATCCCCATGGGTGCTGGTTAACCGAGAGTTTACTGTATAATAGATCCTTGGGGAACACCTGCTGAGAAAGGGAGAACTGGAGGTGGTATTTTCCTATTTTACAACTTTTGATTGTTCACATAAATAGTTATTGAACCAGAAGGGATAAATGAAAGTGCTAGATGAACGGAGAAGAATTTGCAGAATAGTTGTGTGGTACAGATTGTCGAAGGCTTTTGACAGGCAACTCTGTACATGCAGTTTGCCTTAATCTGTTTCTTTGGTATATGTGATGTGGGAAGAAGCAGTGTTTTTGTAGGAGATGGGAGATAATTGCCCATGAGGAATCTGAGGAAATGACACTGAAAACATTTTTCCAAAACTTTATATGCAGGGTATAAAATGGCTATGGGTTGGTAGTGGGAGTAGCTGGTTATCACCTTCATGTAAAGGCAGAATGTTTTCCATAGTGTAGGTACATAACTTTCTTTTATGGAGAATTTTTTTAGTATGCAGATTATGAAAGTGAAGGTGGGTTTAATTGAGTTACAAGTTGCTTGATAAAGGTGGAGGTATAGTTGAATAATAAGTCTGCATTGAATGCATGTTCTTTGTGATCATTGTTAAGAGTTTAACAAAATGAGTTTTTAGAAATCCAGCTACTCGCTCTGTATAGTGAGAATTGAGAGGCTGTACAATCATTTTCTGAGTTAATGGTGGAGGTTGGTTGGGTGATGCGGCCTGGGTGGAGGTACTGGTTTGAGGACTAGAAAAGCTTTGTTTATGTAGGAGTTCTAAAGATGTCTATAATTTCTTATCTTGTTTTGTTTTATTTTTGAGACATTTCTGTGATGCTTATAGGCTTGGATACGTGTGTGTGTGTGTGTGTGTGTGTGTGTGTGTGTGTGTGTGTGTGTGTGTGTATGTGTGTATGTATATATATAAATAAATAATATATATAAATATAAATGTATGTGTAATATACGATATCCATTGCTTTTGTATGAATAATAGTTTTGTTGACAGATGTTAACAGGTGTACAATTCTCTCAGTGGGGAATATTCCCTTTCCACAACTGTGAAATCTCAGATTTCATATATATAATTATCATACCATGCAAAGGAGCTTGAGCCCCTGCAAAAAAGTAACCTTTATTTGGGGGTGATTTTATATTGCTTGCACAAGTTGATGGTCAGGACATGTAATAGCATGTTATGCATGTCGACATTTGGTCATTCAGTAAAATTGAATTGACCCATATATATGTGTATGTATATATAAATAATTAACAAAATGCAAAATTTAAAATAATAGAGATGAAAAAATGAAACTGCATAAGTAAGAAAATATAAAACATCGAAACCCATTATATAAAAAAATTAATTGCAGACTTTATGCACCACTCCCAGCACACGTGTTGTTAAAAACACAAAAATGATGTATTTGTGAAAAGAAAATTTCAAAATAAATACTTCTCAATCCATTTTGAACAAATTGTCATCTAGCAGTATGTAATTTAAAGAAACAGAGCTCTATTTTTCTTAAGCAGCTTGTTTTACATTTTCAAAGCAGTGGCTATAGGTTTAAGAAAATCCACTGAACTGTAACTGTTTTTATCATGCAAAACAAATTGAAACGGACTATTCCTTTGTAAAAGCTTCCTTTTCATAGTTTGAGGACAACCTGCTGATAACGTACTTAGTTCTTCCGCTCAATTCTGTCCCCTAACTAATGCAGACATTAGGACATATAAATCGGTAGCACATTTTACAAGTAAACCTTTAACCTCCTATGCCAAGCTTCAACAGAATTCTGAGTTCTTAGTAGGAACAAAGCATTTACTGTAGTTAAGATGCATTCTAAAATGACACTGAAAAATCTGGGGAAAGCTGGCAAATGCAGTAGTTCAAGTTCTAAATTTGCATGCTTTTCCAAGTATATACCAATCAGCAAAGCACTGAACTAGGTTCCTGCCTTCAGGTGGAAAACTATTCCGTAAACTTTGAAATGCTGTTAAAACTTCTTCACATAAAGCTAATGCAGCTATTTTTTTTTCACAGACAGTTGAAAACTTACTGAAGAATTGTACAATAAAGTTAATCCTGAAGACTGAACTTTTGTCCATATGTTTTGACCAAAGTGGAAGAAACAACCTTTATACACAGCACTGTTAATGCTTAGCTTCATGCTTTTCACTGCAGCAATTTCAAAGTCACATAGTACAAGTTTCACATTACTTTCATAACCTTTGCTAGTAAGTAAATCAAAGACACACTGCCACATGAAAGAAGCCTTTAATAGTTTTTTGCACATCAAACAATATAATTGTCTACAAACAGTCCCTTTACAAAAGTATGTACCATCCATGAACCAAATTGTAGCTCTGATTAAATCAAACAAATTTTCTGCAGTGGTAAATATTAGAAAATACTAGAACAATGTTATCGGTTTGGGAATCGGACACTCTTCTTTCTACAAAATATCTAATTTTTAAAGGATAATTAATTAATGACTTCCGTATTTTCCCAGGGTTAACTGATCACTAGCAACCATTACGTTTCTTCTAACTTTATTTAGCTGCTGCTACAGTGCTTTTCTGCTTGGAAGTGTTCTAGTATAATTTAGAGAGGTAGAAGCCATAACATCATCCACAAATAAACATGGGGTATCTTTCAGCAAAGAAACTCTGTCTTAAATTATTGCAAATCAAATACTTTTGAATTTCTGAAGGCTCTCTGGTATGCTTGTGTGTAAGTGATTTTACTAGTTCTCCATTAGTAACACCTGCAGTAACCACTCTACCCTTACACTTGTCTCTTGATTTGTACTTACATGCCTATTATTTTCATGTTTTCAAACTTTTTTTTCAAATGGTATACAAATCCTAATATTAGTACTGCTTTGCCTTTTTGAGATTTTTTAATGCTATACACAATGCCAACAGTGCCGGGTGAGTCATACATAATGTCCGACATGGGTTTTGCCAGTGCAAACCATTAGATACTAAGGAAATGTAAAGGAACCCCAGACTAAAGAAAAAAAAATAACATACTTCAATATTGCAAGGTTCAATTTTTAAAAATTTTCATACTTGTGCAGTTTTTTTTTGTCTCAATTATTTTAAATTCATCAGTTTGTTAATTCTAGCTACTGAAGTAGATGTATATATTTATAGCATTAAAGCAAATCTTTTTTTGTCCATTAAGTTTAAAAGAGGAAATAAGTATTTCAGCATTTTTAATTTTTATGTTGCTTGTACTAGAAGGCGAGTTATTTAGGCAGTTGATAGATTAAGACTATGCCACCTGTCTTTTGTATCCTACCTAGTTTGACTGTTATAGCCTGGAAGGAGGATTTCTTCAGCTTTTGTATTTTGTTTTAGATGGGTTTTAGTTGCAACTATTATATGTGGAGAGTGATGGACAATTTGTGTACAGAATTTTGGGAGATTCTTGCACATACTGGGCAAGTTGGTATTAGAAAGTATGTATGCCTGATATCTAATTTTGGTTTAGAAATGCAGAGGTGAAAGGGTTTAGTTTTTGCATAGGTTGAGATGCCCAAGGGTTTGGGTGAATATCTCTCCAAAGTTTTGCTATGGGGATGAGAGTGGTAGTGAGACAGATGGCTTTGATTTTATGATATAGATTTGGATCAAGATGGTTGAACAGAAGGTATAGTAGCTTGTGTTTGAGAATATGGAGGGAAGGAAGGAATGTATGTTAAAGTAGCAACTATATGGAAGTGATTTGTGATATCTGTATTGGTGCTAGAGGAGGGTAGGAATCTAACATGGAGACCATATTAAGAAATTGTGAAAAATGCAAACTGTATAAGGAATATAATTAATGTCATCTGTGTGAGGAACATTGGATGTTGTGGGATAACAGGGAAGGGAGATTGCTATATAGTTGTAGACAATGGGCATTAGAGATGTAGGTAACAGTTTGTTTAGTTTAAAGGCAGGGTAGATATGGTGTAAGGTTGGGAATTTTTAAAAAGTTGTGAAAATACTTTGGTGTAGTGTTTGCAATGAGTGTTGTCTAAATAACTGTGGTATGTAGTGGTCATCTTGATATGGGATGAAGAGGGGAATGTAGACAGCTGGATGGAGAGTAGGAATAAGGATTGTACTGGATGATCAAGTATGTTGAATGGATGGGGATGTGAGAAAATGGGGGGATAAATGAGTGATGGTGGTTCTAATTGTTTAGGAGTGATTGAATGGATGGAACCTGAGATAGCAAAGGAGGTTACTGTGGTAGAATGAAAGAAGTTTTTTTTTCTTGTTGGTTGTATGGATTGTTGAAATGGGGGTTGTATATAAAATGCAATCTGAGTGGGTTTAGGTGGGGAAGAGGAACTGAGTGGGTCTTCCTTCATTGACCAAGACACTGACTCTGGAGGAAAAATGCAAAACCAGCACTCTATCCTAAGATAACATGATAGTGTATCATTGCAACGGATACAGATGCAAGTTATAAGGTAGTATGAGAGCTGGAGGCCACAGATAGAGTTAGAGATACTTGAGACTTGAACCAGTGTATGACATAGAGTAGTACAGGGGTATTTTTTTTTTATTTTGTGAGGTGAGGACTGCTGTTTATTCTGAGTTTTTATGTTTTTATCTATTTCTTCTATGAGCAGAATTAGTCCACTGCAGGAGCATAGACTGAAATTTTATTTTATTTTTTTTAAGCTAGATGTGGGACTTGGGCATTAAGAAAGTTTTCTGATGTGCTTATGTTGCAATGGTTGAGATACACTTTGGTAAACACAGGCGCACAGGTTATGGGACTTCTGCATATGGTATCAAGAGACTGACAGTGTCACACAGCTGTGAGAGCTTCTCAAAAAATTACTTTTATGTCTTGAATAGCAGACAGAAGGGCATACTCAATTTTGCTAGCTAGTAGATGGCTGTCCCTTTTATAGAACAAATGTTTGGCTTGCAGTGATCATGAGGAGAGAACTTTGTGCTCACATCTGGGCTGATCTACATTGCTCCGTGGGTTGAAACAGGGAAAAATTACTTTAGCACAGGGTGAATATTTAGAGTAGAGCACAGTAGTTATGACTACCACCAGAGAAGTAGTTTGGGAAATAGTTATGTATAGAGAAACCTGATCAGTAGATAACTGTCCTAGCTATCTCATACTAAGTTAGAAAAATATTTGAATATAGAGGCAGACATAGACCTTTTTATGCACGTCACCGATTTCTTTCAAGGAAAGACAAGGTAGAATGAATACCAGCCTTTAATATATATTTTTGGTCATGACTTTTATGTTTCTAGAAACCGTTACATAATTTTCATTTGCAGAAAACATTACAGCAACTTGTTTAGTAGCTTTGCTTCCCAGCAAAAGTATATAAACCAGTTTTCCAGCTTTAAAGGACAAGGGCTAAATTGCATCTGCAAAGAAACAATAGAACACTCCAGTATATATCGTTTAACTGTCAACATTTTAATGTCTGCTTTCTTTTCACCATTATATTCAGTTGCTAATTTGAAATGGGCTATAATCCTATATTATGACCTGCTAACACAGGAGATTAGAACTTCAAACAGTGGAATCCTGCATTCCTCTTACTGTTAACTCTTATATTTATAAGAGAAAAGATACCAAATCTGTGCACATTTTGCAGACCAAATATGTTAGTAGTTGGAAATGAGGAAAAAAATGCATAACCCCGTTAATCAGGTTTCTTTAGCCTGGCATCAGCTCTGGCACTACAGTCCTCATAGCACTCGATGTGAGGTACTGCACATTCACAAAGAATGATAAGATGTGTACATATTGTGTAATATTTAATTGTTGAATCCAAACAGCAGCAGCCAGCAGTTCAAATCAGCAAAACCATTTATTTAATATCTCATTAAGGAACAGACTGGTTTCAGCAACTTCATGCCTTCATCAGTGTTAAAGTTCCAAGCAACAATACCACATTTAAATATAAAAGTACTAGAGAGCCATTAGAGAATCACACCCTTTTAAAGAGACAGCATTGCTTCATTGAGCCCCAGTGAACATAAAACCCCCAATCTCACTCTCCAGGAATATTCCTTATTATTCAGGATACCAAGCCAACCTAATTTATTACATAAAGCTAGATTAATCCTGATAATAGTGAAATTAAACACAGCAGAAGAATGTTTCTGGACATGTTTATATAACGCATTAGACATGCGTCAAGTTTTAATGTCACTCACATGCTCAAAAATCTGAGTTTTAAGTTGTCTGGACATCTGTCATACATAAAAAGCTGAACATGTGCAAGTAGCTAAATAAACTACCCAGTCAGAGCAGCAAGTACGAAAACAAAGGTTATAAAAACTTTGGGGGTATTCCTAGATGCAAATTATTTTGATTTTAAAATGTACTTGCCTGCAGAACAATGCCCACATGGCTGGCAGACCCCCACAGGTATGCAATCTATCATTCTCTGTGTATCTGTTTTATATCTAACACTTTTCTTATAATGATTAAAGCAATTACCCATAGTTTTTCCTCTTCTGTAAGAAAATAAATAACATGCAGGAACTAACTCAGATATTTTATTATCTGCTGGATTGTTTGCAAGTCTGATTTAACTTATTTGGATGAGTTCATAGAATATCTTAATATAAATAAATGGGGTATACAATTTAGTGTTGAATATGATCTCTCACATATCACTTTTCTGGATGTTGCCATCTCGAGAAATAATGATGCCACTTTAAGCACTACTGTATTTAGGAAAAACCTGGGGTTTAACACATTTTTGTATGCCATTAGCTGCCAGTGACACCACATTGTCCATAATATCCCCAAATTAGAGATGTCCCGGTCCCCTTCAAGAAACATACCATGCTGAATGACATTTGATGACCTTTTATTGAAATTTACATGAACATAATTCTTGACCAACATTTATTGATTTCAACCTAACCATGATACAGGTGAAAATCACATCCATGTGACATTATCATAGGACAGGACAGTGTAACCCGCTCATCCTGATCAGTAAGCAACATCCATACCTCCACTCACTCACTTAGGAAGCAGCGTACCACTCACTTCCATTACCATTTAATGAATTATACCTCCAACCAAATAAGCAGCTTCCTCCACTTGCTTATTTACTTATCACAACCGGTCACTTTCCTTTCCCGTCTTATTGAAATGTCCATCCAACACCAGAGAGGGAACAGAAAAGGGCAAACCTGCCCTTCTCCACCTATCAGCCTGATCAGGCTGTTCCCCCTCTGTTTGACAAACTTCCAGCAACCTAACCACCATTAAGGCATCTAGCCAAATGTCATTCGGTGTACCCTGTCCCAGCTAACCAAACTGGAACAGAATCCTCACCTCCTAAACCTTATCAAATAACTACCAAAATAACCAGTTACCTAAACAGCTGAAAACAAAACATCAACCCCTCTCCTATACTGAGATAATACCATAAACTCACAACCTAAAATAACCAGTGCACATGAGCTACTAATCCTTACTTCATGAACAAATGTCAGTCCCACAATGAGTCCAAGGGCATTACAAAAAACACTCGGTCAATTAATACCATCATACCCCACTGCGACCCCATATATCACCCAAAGCAGAATAACCAAATGAACACTCTTTAAAGCCATTGCAATTACAATCCTAATGACTCACCAATCATGACTATCCCACTGGACCAACAACACTAAACCCACTGCCATCTGTAACAACTAAGAGGCAATAACAGACCATGGTACAACCTCCCAGCCCCATTTCACTGCTTAAAATACCAAAAAGATATCAGTAAAAATATTATTGTCTATCACTCCTGCCATCATCCGAACTATCCCTTATAAACAAGACAATTACTCACCCATCATGGCATTCTTTGGACCCTTCAGCACACTCCTTACCATTTCCCTATTAAAAGGCAATGAAATCTAACCCCCAACCACTCCAACTGCACTTCCTACTCCCACTTAAACCTGCAACTCCTATCTACAATGTACCAAGTAATCTTCCTTCCAATTAACCAGCCACCAGCCCAACTCCCCCCAATTAGTCCTCACATGCCTCCTTTTGTCAACCAATAAAATTCTCTGCAACTTCCTAACCATCTGCCAAACACCTAACCAAGTTGATTCTCCAGTAATCCTGTACCAAATGCACCCCAAAACCCTGAACCCATTTCCCTTCCTACCACTACAACACCTACATACCTAGAGTGCTATATCAAACCCTACATACTCTTAAGTGGTACATACCAAACCAACTCTATCAGCTCAGAGTGCAAGTCGCAACTTAATTGGTAACTAACTTCAGCCTAAAGTGTCCACCCATATCTGTCTTGAACTAGATAATTAATTGTGCATGTAAAACAAATTGAACGTAATATCCTTAGGCCTATAAATAAAATCAAAGCCCTTAAGAACCCCCCAATGTATTACCCATGTTATGACTCTGTCCAAGAATTTGATAGAACAGAGTTGTTGCAGTATAAAAACATTAATTTAGGGTTGATGTTTTCAGGCTGGTGACTAATTATGGTAGTAATGTAGGGTAGTTAGTTCCTGCACATTGTTTATTTTCTTACAGAAGAGGGAAAACTATGGGTAATTACTTTAATCATTATAAGAACAGTGTTAGACATAAAATGGATACACAGAGTATGATAGAGTGCATCCCTGTGGTGGGTTGCCAACCATGTGGGCATTGTTCTACATGTGAGTACGTTTTAAAAACAAAACAATTTACATCTAGGAATACCCCAAAGTTTTTGATATCCTTTGTTTTGGTACTTTCTGCTCTGACTGGGTAGTTTATTTATCTACTTGCACATGTTCAGCTTTTTATGTAGGACAGATGTTCAGACAGCACAAAACTCAAATTTTTGAGCATATGAGTGACATTAGAAATGGATGCTTGGCTAATGCATTTATATAAACATGTCCAGAAACATCCTTCTGCTGTGTTTAATTCATTATTTGAGTGACATCGCCAGTTGCATCTGCAGTTAACTCCTTCTGACGCCTCTAGGCATCAAATATTGCATGTTCATATTTCCATCAATAATTCTAAAAGCATGCCATGTGCACAGGTTTTAAAAGATTTCATCTTAAAGCTTACACAATGGCATACTCAACTGGATTAATATTTTACCTCTGTCTAGTGTAGGTCAATAGATATTAACTGTTGTTCTTATGATATTAATTTATATAGATACAATTTTCACATTTTTCTAAATATCTCAAAATCCAAGTAACACAGAAATCCTTAGCCTCAAATGAAAGCTCTCGGCTAGATGAATAGAATGCTACTGACAATATGCGTAAACTTGAACGGTTGCAGAGATATTTTAAGTTGTTTACAAAATACAATAAATGTAACAGTTACTGTGTTTACTCTGACTTACAAAATTCAGTTTCAGATTGAGAACATAAAGAATACTGCCACTATAAAAATAGTTTGTGCTGAAGGGTTTACCATTTATACTTCTTTCATAACCCCTATGGTTCCAGAGATATGAACATTTATTTGAAATGTGAGGACATAATTTGATTCTTTAAAAAGGCTTAGACACTGCCCATTGGAAGTTACAGTGCAAACGTCTTGAGCTCCATTGGAGTGAATGAGCTAATTTCACTATTACTAACCAGATTAATCTAGCTTCATGTAACAAGTTAGTTTGGCTTGGCATCCTGAATAATAAGGAATATTCCAGGATAGTGAAATTGAGGGCTTTATTTTGGGTCTATATTAGAACAGCAAAGGTTTAACTTGTCGAACACCTAAACAACGAAAGCTTAAAACCACGAATGGCCACATCCACAAATTTTTTCATGGAAAAAATTTGCTTGGCTGTTATCGGGAACTTGCCCTTTTCCCCAATGTAGAGCGATCTCGGAATTAATATATTTAATTAGGGGGGTGTGGTGGGCACAGCCCCCCACTTAATTAGGGATTGAAAGTTTGTATCCACAGTCAAGCAAATTTTTTCCCTATGAAAAAATTCATGGAAGTGGCCGTTCATGGTTTTAAGCTTTCGCTGTTTAGCTGTCGACGTTTAACGTTCGATTATATAATATAGACCCTTTATTTTCACCAGGGCTCAATGAAGTGATGCTGTCTCTTTAAAAGGGTGGTGATTCTCTATGGCATTGTTGTTTGGAACTTTAACACTGATGAAGGCATAAAGTTGCTGAAACAAGTCTGTTCCTTAATGAAATAATAATAAATAAATGGTTTTGCTGATTTGAAGTGCTGGCTGCTGCTGTTTGGATTCATCATTTTTCCTTTGCACTTGGCTGTACCTGCAGAGACTTTAGTATTCAGTGACTAATATTTAATTGATCTCATATTTATGTTTCTTTGAGTGGATGGATCCCAGTTTAGTGGCCATAAACAACTTCTCATACACTGCCAGAAGGATTACATGAAGCAAGCCATTCAATGGCAAATGTTGTACATTATAATACATACTGACTCACTCAGTATTTTGATGCAAAACCCAGACAGAAATTGAGCCACATATTACTAAAAAAGAAATAAAATTAAGGTTAATGAATTGCCTTCAAAGTCATGTTGAATATGTACAATGTTGACACTGCACAGATAGAACTTTTAATATTTAACATTAATTTCTGTCATTAAGTATTTTCATTGTCCACCAGTAGTTATCCCCTTCAGAAAAGATTGCAAAGAAATGCATTTTAAAGTCAAAGTAAACTTTATTGTCATTTAGAGCTACACATGTGTAGCCTAAACAAAATTTTGTGTATCAGCTCAGTTCTTGAGATTACAAAGGAAAGTGAAAGAACAGAAACAAGTAGATGAATAAACATGGCTAACAAGTACAATACTACTCTCAGTACATGAAAGAAAGAGCAGAGACATTTACCAACACTCGTGTACGAAAAGAATACCCTCCCCTGAGTTACATTAACTACCTATTTAAAGTAATATAAAACATAACAGATTAAAATTCCAAAGTTATTTGTCTAGTATTGCACTTGAGTGGGCTAAATAATACTGACTATGGCTATAATAAATAAATATTGCACTTACTTAAAATATGCATAATTATATATTGCACAAATAAAAACTGACTTGTGTCCAGACCCATGGGACTAGTGCCCAAATTCAGAAGTCTAATCACTGTAGGGTAAAAACTATTATTGAATCTTGTAGTCCTGCAGCTGATGCTGCAATATCTCCTGCCCGATTTATTTACAGGACATGACATTTCCATTAAACAAGCCTGTTGTGTATATATCATAGATACACACATAAAACCATTCACCTGCACTTACTGAAGTACCACACATGCTGTGTGCCATACTGAACCAGTACTTATTTTATGCATATGGTAATGAACATACTTCTGCCACGTGTCTATTAGTCTCTGTTGATTCATAGCAGTTTCTCACTGCTCTATTGTCTTGTGAGGCATCTCTCTTCTATCTTCCTATGCACCTTATTTCTCTGCTGAATAGTTTAGCTGGGTGTCTGGTTATGTACATTTACTTCCACTCACTTTGGAGATTTGGCTGTGTTCCATCAGCTGTTCCATGCCAGATCCATAGACCATTCCCTTAAGTCCTCATTCTTTCATACTTATAGGTGCCCTTCTTTGGTCTCCTGGGACTGGTCTTCAGATATGCCCACTCAGCATAATGTTCTGTTTTTGTGCTTCATTATGCTAATCTGCATTTGCTAATCTATGAATCCTTTTCCAGTTACGTAAACATAAATATCATGAAAGTGATTTCAGTAGATCAAAAATGTACAGCTGAAAAATAAAACAAAAAGGGATAAAAACCCTTTTTATAAACTCAGGGAATGGAGAAGTTAGTCTAAAAATGATTGCCTTTTTCTAACGGTTTGTTCTTTTATTTGTTAACTTAGTTTTCTTTTTTGTTTACTTATTTATTGACTGGCTAAGACATCTGGAAAAATTGTCCCTTTTTAAGGGTGACATGGAGCACTACTGGTTAAGTGAGTTGTTCAGAGTCCTTAATACTTTACCCAGGAGATTGTATGACAATAGTATATAAATGGTTGCTTTTATGAGTGAGTTATATTTTAAACATTTAGATGAGTTTAAGTATTTAAGGATAAACAGCATAAACATTACTTGATTAGAAATAGTTGAACAAAATATTATTGAAAAATGGAGTTTGTAGATAACAGAATTTTACAGTTTGTTGCAGTATGTAAAATTTAGATAAAAAACTCTGGACAAAATAAATTAATTTTCTCAGAAAAAGTATATTTAGAGAAAAACGTTAAATTAGCAATAACTCACACTCTGACCTCAAGAAGGCAGGATTGCCAGCTGGTATTTGACAATGATGAAAAGTTTAATCTTTTTATAATGTCATTGTATGGCCGGAGTTTAAGCCCCTACCATATAGGCATATCTAATGCACTGCACATGCATAGTATACATCTGTGCTGACACTTGAATAGTACAATGGCAAGATGCAGTTTCTGCCACTTCCTACAGGGCTCAGGAGGGAGACTGCATCCAGTTAAGATGTTTGCTCACTTCTGGCATATTCAGTTGAGTCTTGGGAATTGTTTTTCAGTGTTAATTGTTGTGGGGAAATAATTGTCTGTGTTCTTGAGAGTATATTTTTTTCTGTTTGATTTCAGTTTTTTGCTTAGCAACATGGAGTAAATGGCAGATGTATCTTTTATGTTCAGCAGCTACAGCCATACTGATTTCTGTCCTATAATTTCTCTTTTTCTTTCTTGGATGAACTTTTTAATCAGGAAGGTTCAGGGGCATGCTGTGACTGTTCATTGTGTAATAAAAATAAGTAATAACATCATATATTTGATGCATCATATGGAAAAACTCTATAGCACAACAAACATAATCTACATTTTCAAATCCTATTTAATACAAATGGCTGTCTTTTTATGACACTAATAGCAATTGTATCAAAGCCTATACCTTAAAACAGGTGTACAGAACCTTAAATTGTCAAAGTAAATAAAATGTCACATTATGTAGTACAATACATTAAAGCCATATGATAGACATATTCATGTAGTCAGCCATTACTAGTACCCAGGCTCTACTTGCATCAGGGCCACATAATCATATATTCCTGTGCAAGCAGCTGAGTTCACTGGAGCTCGCTAATCATCACCACTTTTGTAGTAATTGCACTTCAGAGGAAAGGGGATCCTACCCCTTTGGAGCACCCTTTTCTGCTAGTGTGATACAGCTTCATGACCTACAAACCTTACATCATGAGCTCTGTGTACATATCAGACTTATTGCTACAGTGATATCCTGACTAGCATACTAGGTGGTTCTATCCTACATCTGTGATATTTATCAATTTTATACTGATTCTGTGCCTTTCTCCTCCACTCTCTGCCTACCTTCAGTAGCATTACCACAATCTTCATTGTATAACTAGCACTTAATGCTAGAACCTTCTGATACTCCTCTCCTCATGTGTACAGCATGTATTCTGGGTAATGTATGTACACAGTAACGCACAATTAGAGGGACTGGCGACAATTTAAGTTGGCATTTTATGCTCATAAGTCAAAAGCTTGAATGGGTGCAAGACAGCCTTATCGTTCTATTTTTTTCAGCTTTAAACCAGCATCATACTTTAGGCAAGACCCTGCCTTTGCTTCCCAACATGCCACTTACCTCGGCCCAAGATTTCTGAACAAAATCACAAATAATTGGGAACAAAGGATCAAAATCAGGGAAAGATTTCAAATATTATAAACTTGGAAAATTACTAGAATAATAAGCTCTGTATTATCATGCATTTTGAGAAGGCCATGAAGTCTGAAAAACTCAAATATATAACATTTTAATGTCTTCAGTCCGCAATGGTTTACCAAAAAACACAAAAGTAGCACCCCATAAATATGTGGCAAAAGTCTGGACAGTTGAGAAGTATGCTTCCCAATCATTGCAGCTGCTAGAGGTCTACCACACTTCTATTGTCTCAAGTATTTAGCTGAGTCTAGATCAACTTGTTTGCCCACTGAGAAGCATTACCCCAACAGTATTGCTTTTAGATCAATCCCAGACCTCTCTTCCCAGCCCAATGGCCCCAAACTTCAATTGCACCACCCCTCGTAGTTCACAAAAAGAGGATCTGCAGTCATGGATGTGCACCTTCCTACTGTCTGTATAGCCAGGTTGGTGGAAATGGGCACCTTGAGACAATGTAGAAATCTTAAGCAGACTGACACAGTATGAGAGGGGTGTAATTGCACTGTCTTTGGAGGCAAAGCTCTCCCATACAGACACTGATATCTCCAAACAGGTTGCCATTATCACACACATCTACTTTAGGCTGAGGTTCGTAAGTGCAACCTACTCAGACTTCAAGGGCAACCCATACACTGCCCTCAGCAATCTCCCAAACACTATACAGAGACAACACTCCCCAGGACACATAACAACCACATCTCACAATGTCTCATCCTCTAAAACTTTAAGGCAAACTGCCACACAATTCAATACATTTCCCAACAGTTACTTGGGGAAGCCTTAGCAGCCACTGAAGCCTGGCGTTGTAACTCTCAACTCATGATCAACCCATAAAAGACAAAACTACTGCTTTTGTTCCCTAAATCCCTCTATCATAAAAAAATAAATTTAAAGTCCACTCTCTTGATAATATAACCATTTAAGTCACTTGTCATAGCAAACTATTAGGGGTGATAGTGGGTGATAACCTTACATTCAAACTACATATACAAAATTAAATAAGAAGAACTCTTCAAAAACTAGAGATGCTTTAGAGAGCCAATAACTTTCTCACCAATGCAACTAAAACTATACCTGCCACTACTTATCTCCTCCCCACTTTTCTTTATGGCACTCCCATCCTTACTAACCTCCAAGCTTTAAAAAAATTGAAACTTGAATAGTTATAACAAAGTTCCTAAATTTGTGGCATATACCCCTTTCAGAACCCAGCACTGCATAGCACTGAAAATCCTAAATTGGTTAGAACTTCCACATCAACTAACATATACAACTTCTTACCACCTATATAATTATCTAGCATCCATCTGCCTGTTCAGCACTAAGAAATTTTCAACACAGCTATTCCAGTCTGTCATTGCAATCCAGTGACCAAAAACTCCTGTCTGAAAACCTAGTAGATCTGCTGCACATTGTCTGTACTTGTACAAGGTTGCAAAGGCATGGAACGCCTTACTTGTATCCATCAGGTCTGTACCCAGCCTCCCATCTTTCACAACCACTCTGGAAGACTTCCTAGTTAAAATATGGCTCTGTTCTTGCTCAAAATCAGAATAACCTATATCCCTAAATGTGAACAAGTACCTTTTCATTCCTTCTTCACTTACTTCCTTACAGCTATCTGACTCTCTTCTTTGACTTTCTCTCTAAGTATACCATAACCCTGTTTTTCTCTCGCTTCATAGGTTCATAGGTAGGTACTAGGCTATCTGCCTGAAGGCATTTATAAGCCTAGCCAGAATGTGTTGGCTTTCGCCGACCCTTAGATTAGTTCCCTGTGCCTCTGTCCAGCAGAGCCATTGAAGTGATCCACTTTGTTTCCCATCCACTCATCAAAGTTTGTCTTGAAGAGGGTTAGCAAAGAGCTCTGCCTAATGTAGATTGGAATCTTGTTCCAGAGCACGGGAAGTCTCTGGGACAGGAATCTATCCCTCCAGCATGTCCTATTTATTGTTGTGGTGAGGTTTAGATCCCTGGAGCGTGTGGCTCGAGGGGATATGGTTTTCTTTAGGAGGAGCATAGCCATCAGTTCTGAGTTGGACATGGCCTTGTATGTCAGGCAGAGATCACCTCTGAGTAGGTGGTATACAACCGAGGACAGCTGGAGTTTCTTCAGTCGAGCTGCATAGGGCATCTGCTTGAGGCCAGTGATCCTCTTGGTGAGGAACTTCTGTGGTCTTTCCAGTTGTTGCAGGTGTCTTGTAAGTTACATCCCAAATGGGGCATTGTACTCTATGATGGGTCTCATGAGTGATGCATAGAGGGGCCCAATGACCTCTTTCAATCTGGATGCAAACCCTTTTGTGATTAGGTGGGCCACTAAGAAAGATTTTCTAACCACTTTGGCAATGTGATTATCAAAGGAGAGGTTGCTATCTACTTGGGTCCCCAGATCCCTTATTACGCCTTCCGTATGTAGGGGTCTACCACCTATGTGGTAGTTTGTGGGTACTTTGTTTTTTCCAAAGGGGATGACTATGCACTTTTTGACATTTAGTTTGAGGCCATGGTTTTGACACCAGGTATCTGTCTCAGTGAGACCCTTCTGGAGGATGTCTGTGTCAGCCAGAGAGTCAATTATAGCCCCTAGTTTGCAGTCGCCTGTGAACTTAGTCAGCCATAGTCCTCCTGTGCTTGGCTGTACCTCTGAGAAGTATATGCCGAACAGGAGGGGTCCTAGGGCTGAGCCCTGGTGAATGCCACTTGTAACCGGTTTAGAGTCAGACCTAGCTCCTGCAACACTTACCATGTGGGTTCTGTCCATGAGCCAGTTGGCAACCCATGTTGTGATATTTTTATTTTATTTTATTTTATTTTACATTTGTTGACCGGGCTAGTCTAGCTGGAGTTATTTCCATTTTCAGTAGAGGCCCGGGGAGAAAAGCTCCACAGTGAATACAATAAAGGAAAACATACTTGTGTTTTAAAGAAAGTTTGAAGAGACAAAAGCTAACAACTCTACAGTTACTTATTATTACTAAGTGAGTTAATTACAGACTCACACAGTCCATAAAGTAAAACAAAAAAATACCTATACAAACATAAAATACTAAGTATGATAAAGATATTAAATGAAATAATTACTACCACACACAGTTAAAGTCCAAAGACATTGTATAAAGTTAAAAATGCTTTGTAAGATATTGATACAGGTAGGAAGTAAGAGAAAAGAGGGCTAAGAATAAGGGAAATTAGAAGTGATTAGCTATAGAAAGGAGAGCAAGTAAGTAGGTGAGAAGTAGGAGATAATTTTGAAGTAGAGTATAAGTAGTGGAAAGTTAATCAGGTTTACTACAGGTGCACAGCCAGTGATTTTGGAAGTGCAGTTTAATGTTTTGTTTGAAAAGAGGTAATGATGTAATCTTTGTTATGTTGCTAGGAAGTAAATTCCATTTTGTACCTACTGAATTGGTAAAGGAGTCACCAGCAGTGTTATTTGATTTTATAGAACTAGCCAATAGTTTACTGGAGGAGCGAAGAGAGTTAAGATTATTATAGGGGATTATGAGTTGAGAGAGTATAGGGGTGTTCATAGGTTGGTACAGAATTTTATGGGCAATAGTGAGTTGCTGGATTGCAAGATAGTTTTGAAATTCTGGCCAGCCTAGTGGTTTCAGGTTGAGACAGTGATGTGTTCTGTAGGGTTCTCCTGTAGAAGGCGAGCAATGTTATTGTAGCAGGTAGCCAATTTAGTAAGGCTGTTTTTCTTAAGGTTGGTGAAAATGGGAGAAGCATAGAGAAGAGTGGAAAGCAGATGGGAGTGAGCAATCCTAGTTCTAGAGGAAGGTGTTAGAAATGGTCTAATATGATATAAGGATCCTATTTTCCTATTGACAAGTTTTATGGAGTTGTTAATGTGTTGGTTGAAAGAGAGATTATTATCAATTGTAATACCTAACAGTTTAGTGGTAGAGTCAGGAGAGATGATAGTGGCATTGTTAGAGGAGATGGTGAAGTTTAATCCTGGATGTGGGAGTGAAGAGGAGGAGTTTAGTTTTTTTAGCATTTAGTAAGAGGAATCGACTAGAGAACCATGTTTCGACGGTATTAAAGACTTTTTGAGTATGAGATCTAAGTTCTGAGGTGGATGATGCAGAGCAGATGAGAGTAGAATCATCAGCATATTGAATGCAAGTAGCTTGAGGGATTATATTTTGGAGATCATTAATGAAGAGGGAAAAGAGAAGTGGGCCGAGAATAGAGCCTTGAGGAACTCCGATAGAAACAGGCAAAAGAGAAGAGATGTGGTTATTCCAGAGAACAGCTTGTTTTCTGTTAGTGAGATAAGAAGTAAACCATCTAATGGCCGGGATATCAAAAGATAGGGATTCAAGAGTATTGATTAATAAAGAGTGATTAACCATATCGAATGCTTTGGAGAGGTCAATGAAGATGGCAGAAGAGAGTAGGTTGTTGTTATGGTTCCGGTTAATAGTGTCTACAAAGGAAAGGAGGGCAGTAGTAGTACTATGATATGGTCTGAAGCCATATAGGGGTTTATGTTCAGGCTGGTGAGCTTGTCTATAATACCTGAGTGGGGAATGTTGTCGAAGGCCTTTACGAGGTCTAGGTAGGCTGTGTGAACCACCTTTCCCTCATCTATAGCCTTGGTAACTTTCTCAAAGAAGTCCACCAAGTTTAGGAGGCATGATCTGCCCTTAACAATGCCAAACTGGGTAGAGTCCAGTGTTTGGAGGTTTCCAATGTCTCTGTTAATGAGATCCATGATGATGCGCTCCATAGCTTTGCAGACCAATCTATTCAGGCTTATAGGACAATAGTTCCCGGGGTCCTTTGTGGCTCCAACTTTGTGGAGCAGAATAACCATTGATGTGCACCACTCTGTGGGCATGTAGCCTGTGGAGAGGCTGAGTTTAAACAGTGTGTTTAGGTGAGGAGTTAGTTCATCTTTGAGCTTGTGTAGGATGCAGCCTGGGACACCGTCCGGTCCCATTGATGCTGTGTTTTTGGCTTTGGAGAGGGCTGTTTTAACCTGAATGTCTGTAATTTCAGGGGCACTACATTCTTCTGGTATAGTTATGGGCCCTTTTGGGGGTGAAATTTGCACTGAACCTGTCTGCTAGGATGTTGGCTATATCAGTTGGTTCAGTGTATTTTGTGCCATTCTGCACTAACTCCAAGCAGATCTGAGAATTGCCACTTAGATTCTTGACATAGCTAAAGAATGCCTTGTGGTTATCTTTGGAGTCCATGCAATTTTTCTTTCGTAGCTGGCCTTGGATGATTTTATGAGAGAACGTAGTTTCTTGCTGATACTGGTCAGGGATGTATTCCCTTCTTGGGATTTTACTCTTTTCTGTACTACTTTCCTCCTTCTATTGTATAGCTTGTTTATGGCAGGGGTCCACCAGAATGGTTTCCTTTTCTTGGAAGAGTGAGTCTTGTTTTTTTTGGGGATAGTACGATCACTGCATTCTTGTAGGTGCCCATAGAGTGCATTAGTAAAGGATTTTGCAGCTTGGACAGTGTTATCCTTTAGCATGGGGGCTTTGAAACTTCCCACCTCGGTCTTAAGTAAAGTGAAGTTTGCTTTTAAAAAGTTTTTCACAGTGGTTTCTTTGACCGGAGGTGGTGGTGCAATGTGGATATCCAGAGTGATTAGTTTATGGTCAGATCTAACAAGCAAGGGGCTCACCTCTGGTGTGGAACACTGATCGCCCATGTCGGTGATGACTAGGTACAATATGTTGCCACCTCTGGTGGGGGTGTTGACCAGTTGATCCAGGGCATTTGAGTTTATAAATTCTAGGAAATGTTGGGCAAGGGAGTTCATACTTGAGTAGTTCTCCCAGTTAATGTTTGGGTAATTGAAATCACCCAATATCAGTGTGTTTGGTAGGACCATTATGTTTCCCAGTGTTTCCAGGAATGCGGAGTGGGAGTCCTGGGACATGGTGGGTGATCTGTAGCAAGCTAAAATTTGAATAGCAGTTTTGCCCATTGTTAGTTGCACGTGGATGATCTCTGAAGCATCGTGCTGTGCCACTAACCTGGAGGTGTGGGTATCCTTGATGAATATGGATACTCAACCCCCCTTTTGTACTTCGGTTTGGGTTTTGTGGATGAAATGTATGGTATGAGTTGTAGCTTGGTAGTGCTGGGGTGCTCTCTGGAGCCTTAAACCAGTTTCTGTTACTGCACATATATCAATTTTCTCCATACTGAGGAGTGCCTCAAGTGTGTGCATTTTGAGGTTTAGACTTCTGGCACTGAGCAGAATTATCCTCAGTTTTTTGTTATTTGTGCTATTTATGGCGTTGGGTTTGTCTTTTGAGCCTTGCCTAAAAAAGGCACTATGAGGGTGGCAAGAGCCTTGGCCAGTATTCGAAAGGTTAAGGGTGACAGGTGCAAGCCATCTCTAGCAAAGCAGCATGACTTGTCGAGCATGTCATCCCAGGCTGACAGACACTCGATCCCCTTTGAATGACACCAGAAGCTTAGCCAATTGTTGAAATTGATAATTTTTTTTCTATACCATGGTATCATTCTTGGTGAGGGCAGGATGCTACTCAGGATCAGGGTCATACCAGCCTGGGCTAAGTGATCAGAGAGCTCCTACATGTCTCTTTTCATGTAGTCCAGGAAGATATGGCTCAGGTTATTCACACCAACATGGACAATGACAGAGTCATATTTGTACTTGTTCTGGAGTGACCTGAGTGCTTGTGTTATGTGGTAGATCCTGGCAACCGACAAGCAACTAACTGTAACCTTCTCCTTGTTCAGCCTAGTGAGTGGGACGTTAGTGTGCCTGACTATAGAGTCACCTATTACTGGTGAGTTGGGTATGTTATTTTGCCTTAAGGACTGTGATTGTGTGGCACACTGGTTTTGTAAAGTATCTTGTTTCATGGTTTGTGTTGGGGGTTGGAGGTTGCTTGGATGTCTGCTTTGGAGGTCTCTGTTGCTTTTGCAGATTTTTATTTAGAGCCTCCAAGTATGTTTTTGAGTATTTATGTGTGTTTTTAGCCAGTGCTGGTTTCATAGGTCTATGTGTGACTGATGGTGTAATGCAAGTAATTCCCTTCTCCTCTTGACTGCCTGGTCCAGTCTTGGGTTGAGAGAGCTTAGCCTCCAGTTTGGCTGTATAATTGCATCTCTCGCATGTATTAGTGTTTGGTGGAAAGAGGAGAGGGTTGTCTGTGTACATGGGTTGCAAACTGGCTCAAGGACAGAACCCACATGGTTAGAATTGCTGGAGCCATGTCAGACTCCAAACCAGTTACAAGTGGCGTCCCACAAGGCTCAGTCCTGGGACCTCTCTTGTTTGGTATATATTTCTTGGAGGTACAGGCCAATATGGAAGGACTGTGGCTGACCAAGTTCACAGATGACTGCAAACTGGGCGCCATAATCGACTCTCCAGCCGACACAAGCATCCTCCAAAAGGGCCTCATAGAAACAGACAACTGGTGCCAGAGCCATGGCCTCAAGCTAAACACCAAAAAGTGTATAGTCATCCCCTTTGGCAAAAACAAAGTGCCCACAAATTACCACATAGGTGGTAATCCATTAAGTACAGAAGAAGTAATTAGGGACCTGGGGACCCAATTTAATAGCAATCTCTCATTTGACAACCACGTGGCCAAAGTGGTTAGAAAAACATTTTATATAGCCCACCTAATCATGAAGGGATTCACATCTAGATTAGGGGAGGTCATCGTGCCTCTTTACTCATCCCTCATCAGGCCCATAATCAAGTACAATGCCCCTTTTGGGATGTGCCTTACCAAACACCTGCAGCAACTGGAAAGACCCCAAAAGTACCTCGCCAAAAGGATCAAAGGGCTCAAACAGATGCCATATGCTGCCCGGTTAAAGAAACTCCAGCTCTTCTCAGTGGCATACTGCCTGCTCAGAGGTGACCTGTGCCTGACGTATAAGGCCATGTCCAAACCAGAATTAAGGGACATGCTGCACCTCAAAAAATCCAAATCCCATCGAGCTACACGCTCGAGAGACTTGAACCTCAGCACTGAAATAAATAGGACATGCTGGAGGGACAGATTCATAACCCAGAGGCTCCCTTCACTCTGGAATAAAATCCCAGTCCAGGTTAGGCAGAGTCCCTCATTGACTCTCTTCAACAGGAATCTTGATGAGTGGATGGGAGATTGTAGGTTTATCCCGGGTATCACTTCTGTGTCACTGTTAGACAGAGGCACAGTATACTAACCTCAAAAAAGGGCATAGCAAAATTAATTTAAAATGGGTGGTGAAAGCCAAACACACTCTGGCTAGGCTTATAAATGCCCTAGGGCAGATAGCCTAGTATGAACCTATAAACCTATGAACCTATGAATTGTAACATTGCCTCATAATGCCCTGATTCACCAGTTGGACTGGAGAGTACACCTGAAACTGCCCTTTGGACATGCCTGGATAGGTACAGTGAACTGTTTTACTGGTTGGCTGGTAAGGTCGAATAGAGAGCCTTGCCCTTCTCTACAGTATAGGGGGGGTCTAGTGCTAAGGTTTATTAGTGCTTGTTATGAGTTTTGGGCAAATGCTGGGATGAGAAGTGAATGATTTGAGTGCTTAAGTTGAAAGTTTGTCTAATTCAAAGGAAAAAATTGAAGAATAGACTTTGTGGAGCCGGGAATAGTTATACCCTAGCTAATCGGCGCTGTCCGGCGTGCAAAACCACGCAAATGCGGGTTTTATAGCAGGGAAATGAAAGAGATAGAAATTAGCCCAAAATGGCCAATAGACTACTAATTTCTGGGCTGAAACCACTCCTCCAGGGACAGATAGGCTGCTCAAAGCTCCCTCTCTCACAGTGAACAGAGAAACTTCCTTCTATCCAAGTAAGGTATATGCAAACACAGAGACTTGTAACACAGCCCTGAATTCAGCAATAACCTAAAAACTGGACTAAACTAGCTTAGAAAGGTGAGAAAACAAGTATATATATATATTTTTTTCAGAAAATAAAGCAGATACAATAAAAAAAAAAAACACTTTAAATGCATAGAAATAGCTATCATACCGAGTGTGTAGTTTACAACAGTTAAAAACAGGTAATTTAAACACAAAACGACTTTGTTAAAGTGCAGGCAGTAAAATAAGTACAATATGTAGCTGAAACAAGCTTTTAAAATCACAGAAACTCTAGAAAATTGGTGTTTTAGGCGGAATTAGCTAAAGGCAGCAAGAAAATACAAAAAAAATGATACTTAATCACTCCAAAGTCTCTCTTTTTTTTCTCTCTGCTGCTGTAGAACTCTGCAGGGCACCAGGCAGGGGCTTGCTGAGCTGTATACTAGCACAAAAACCTTGCAAATGTGGGTTTTATAGCAGGGAAATGAAAGAGATAGAAATTAGCCCAAAATGGCCAATAAATTACTAATTTCTGGGCTGAAACCACTCCTCCAGGGACAGATAGGCTGCTCAAAGCTCCTTCTCTCACAATGAACAGAGAAACTTCCTTCTATCCAAATAAGGTATAGGCAAACACAGAGACTTGTAACACAGCCCTGAATTCAGCACTAACCTGAAAACTGGACTAAAGTAGCTTAGAAAGGCGGGAAAACAAGTATATTTTTTGTTTTTTAGTTTTTTTCAGAAAATAAAGCAGATACAATCAAAAAAACACTTTAAATGCACAGAAATGGCTATCACACTTGAGTGTGTAGCCTACAACAGTTAAACAGGTAATTTAAACACAAAAACAACTTTTGTTAAAGTGCAGGCAGTAAAATAAGTACAACATGTAGCTGAAACAAGTTTTTTAAATCACAAACTCTAGAAAATCTCTGTTTTAGGCGGAATTAGCTAAAGGCAGCAAGAAAATGCAGACAAATGATACTTAATCACTCCAAAGTCTCTCTTTTGTTTTTCTGATGCTGTAGAACTCTGCAGGGCACCAGGCAGGAGCTTGCTGAGCTTCATATTGCAATTCCTGTTTGTATTACACTAACTTACCTTTAATTTCTCTACTAACTGTCTAAAATTTCTCTAAAATATTAAATGCTTATTGTATACGTTGTATTGATTTTTAACCAATGTTTTTATATTATGTCTACTTTGTTATAATTTTTATTTTTGAAAATTGTAAAATTGTTAAAATGTTTGTAATAATTTGAAGCTTTTCTCCCCAGGCCTCCACTGAAAATGGATGTCTACCCAGTTGGACTTTCCTGGTAATCAAATGTTTATTAAATAAATCATAAATATTGGTCAATGGTGAATCTATTATGAAACACAATGCTACCCCCCCCCCCCATCACCACCACCACCTGGCTGAGGAAGGAGATAGTCCTAGTAAGTTGTGTAACAGGAACAAACATATGCCAGATCCCAAGTGCACTCAGAATATTCAACCACAAGTACCAGAATGTCTCTGTCATTGTCATGGTCCTTGTGGGTATTAATGACCTCAGGCACACCTACCTGGACTATATGAAGAGAGACTTTATAGGACTTTCAGATTATGTCCCAGGCAGGTATGAGCCTAGCATTTAGCAGCATTTTACTTTTTCCAAGGATGGTACCACAATATAAACAGAATATGATTAACTTTGACAATTGGCTTAGTTACTGGTGTCATTCTAATGGGATCCTATATCTGTCAGCTTGGGAAGATGTGATGAACCCTGCTGCTTAGCCAGGGTTGGTCTGTACCTGTCTCCACTATGCTTTCGGATATCAGTCAAATCATTATCCACCCCATTGTGCCTTTTATAGGCAATGGCAGTCTGTTAAACCTTCCAACATAGTGCATTCCACACAAGATAAACTAAAGGTGTTACTGCTCAGTGCTAGGAGTCTATACAAGAAACTCCACTCCCTGGAAGCACTCCTCACCCTTGAGAGTGCTGGCATCTGTACAGTTACTGAGGCATGGTTTAAAGCCCTGGAAGGCATCCCAGCAGTACAAGTCTATAATGCCTTCCACACATTTAGACCACCTACTGCAAAAGAAGGGACGCGGTAAAGGTGTATCAATATGCATAAAAAGTAAGCACACCTCAAGATTGATCAAACAATGACATGCTTGAGCTACTCCATGTCCAACTAACCTTAGATAAAGTCCAATACAATGTCACCATCTGTGACCCAGGATAACCATACCACATGTATGAATATACTGTAGTCGCTCACAATTTAGCCGAACACCATATTCATGGGTCATTTCAACTATCCCACTGAGATTGCTCACTAAAATACGAAGCGTGTTTAAATAAAAATGTCCTATGTGTACCACCTCAAAGCTTTGACCCTGTACTCAGACTGCTACAAACCACTGAGGGAAGATGTATGCCTAACCTACAAGGCATTGTCCGATCCAACCCTGATGGATCTGCTATACATTTGCAAAACAAACAGCACTAAAATTACACAATCTAAGGATTTAAACCTTGTATGTCACATAAATATGTTGGCGGGACAAGTGTGTATCTCTGAGATTATCCCTTATCTGGAACAAACTCCCCATTCATGTGAAACTTCCCCAAGTCTTTTCAAACACAATTTGAACCAAGAAATGGAAATTTGCAAATTCACCACTGGCTTGTCACCTGTGGCCCTTATGGACAGGGTCAGTTTGTAGATGTCCCAAGGCACAGTCATATGCCAGAGCCATTCAGCCCATGGGTATTGCTAATTGGGAAAATTGTGACATGAATGGCTAGGTTTAAAAAGGCTCTCGGGTCATTAGCCTTGTAACCTTCTAGGGACACCTGTATTTTGCTATAAAATTAAACAGTTGTATTAAAATCTATAACCAAGTGGTAGACAGTTGTGTTACTACAAGTTATGAACATTATGAATTGCATTTTGTGAAAGCAAAGGCCTTTCTTGAATAATATAAGTATCTGTCCATTTTGTATTACCTGCAGCCCATTATGAATGAGGCAAGGGTTTGCTACTGGTGACCATACCAGCAATGCATACATAATCCAGTGGTAATATTTTTTTGGTAATGTCTTTACTTTTGACTCTCCTGCTTAACTTTGAATCAGCTGGAAAAGTTTCAACTCTCTCACTGAACTCCTAGCAGCATGTAGCTCTCCATCTGAGCACAGCACACGGAAATCGAAGGGAATGGAATTTTTACAGCGCATTTCTTCTGCTATCATTCCAGTCTGTGTTAGCAGGAGAATTAATAGCTTTCTTAACTTCATGAGTGGCTTATGTGAAAATTTTAAGACTACATTCACTTGCTAATTGTGTCAAAGCCTCAATCTGTATACTGAAGCATTAAGAGGAGTGGATAGTGGAGAAATCAGTGCAAAAAATATAACCACTCCTGAGTGTGTTTCCTTTTGGATGAAACTTCGTATCAAGGAGTCATCTGCTTAAGCTGGTGATAGCTCACATGGATTTAAAAGATCCCACAGCAGCTATTGAAAAGAGTAAGAGAGATTCCCTGCTGCTCTGGCCAAATTTATCCTAGTAGTAGAAATATGACCTGGGTTTTCCCCCGAGGAGAGGCCACCAGCCTAGTGGGACTAAGCAAGTCAACAAAGGAAAAATAAATAACATATATTTGCAATGTGTCAATTAGATTTGCCTGTTTAGACTACATTGTGGGCATTTTCTGTGCATCCTTTTTAACATTTGTGTGGGCATCTATATATACTGGCAACTGCTCATCTTACATTACCTAAGTAAGTGCTTCAGTCATTAGGACAATACAAACTTTACACACAGAAGCTGGTATTGATTTTGTTGGTTTGAAGTACACCAAGCAGCATTTACAAGGTAGGGAAGGCCTCAAATGGAAAGGCTCAAGGTATCTTGTAGTCCGTATTCTTTGCAGAAAATGCAAAAATAAAACTTTCACCTCGGTGTACTTAAGAGATTTGCTTGTGTGAACTTGCTCTTAAGATTCCACTCCCTGTGTCTTACCTGACATCCACAAGGGGGTATACATAAATGCTGCCATGTCTTTGGTTTGGCTTGTCAGTCTGCAGCTTTTGTGTACTAGTACCCTACAGTTGAAAATCTGTATATTCAAATGATATTGTGTTCTGGTTTTCAGTAGCTTTTGGTAGCATTTAGATGAATTGCCTGCTGAACACAATCATAGCTTCCTGAAGTTAGTAGCCAGTGCCACAAGCTAAAGGGGACAAAAGACAGACCTCCCTTAGCTCTCGTGGAAAGGTTTGTATCTGTAAAGTGCTACCTGCATGTTTTTCACATGCCTTATTCTTTATTTACATTGTAGAAACTTACCTACACTGGCACATTTCATTGACTGGGTTGAGTTTTGTGATAAATGGGTTGTTTGTTGGTTAGAGCTGAACTACACATTTCCTGCACTATCTGGGCAGTGACTGGTGGGGAGAGCTGAAGTTGTTAGAAGTCTGCAGTTTATGTAGTAATCCATATATAAATCCTTTATATATTTACTCTGCTCAAAGCTAGAAGATTGATAGGCATGTAAAATGCAAAACACTTTGCAAGATGATTTCCTGTAAAGCTAGACCCAATTTGCAGAATGCCTACTGCTAATTAACATCTCCAAAAATAACACTACAGAACTTGAAACTGTCCTGTGACTTGAAAAGGCTTGTGTGTAATGACTCACTGACCCACCCACCTTTTCTTATGTTACTCCGGTTAAGTGATTCTACCCTGTCTTTCCAACACAATGCAAACTAGACTCGTGGGAAAGATTTGGCAGTTTCTTTCTTACAAAGTACTTGGGGTCCTTAAAATGAAGATTTACCAGTGACTGCAATTGCATCAGTTCCTAAAAAACAGTCACCCCCTATTGCTGTAGCTATCTCTCCAACTGACTTGCTTGTTGATAGAATGCTTTTAAAATAAACATTCCCGTTATTCCTATTCATAACCATCTTAGATCCTACGATAATGTCATATTAGTTCAATGTTTTAGAACATCCTTTTGTATTGATGCCTGTTTATTCATTTATTTATTTACAAAAGCAATTCCTTTGTTGGAAATTCTTCCTGGTTTCACTATGTTACTGCCAAATTCATAATTTCCCATGATGTCTTCTCAGTCCTCTAAATCTTTCTAGCAATCCAGCATAACAATATCCCTTTAACTCCATACCTTTATTTAACATTTGCTGAAAGATTACATCTGGTTTATTCCTTTCACATCTTTACAACTGCATTCTGCTAACTTGTAAGCTGCCTTTATTAACTCCGGTAGCTACTTTTACTTATTCCTTAGAGCATCTGTGTTGTAACTGTACCTTACCTTCTGCTATCCCTGAATGCATCAGCAGATAATAGGGATTTGACTTGCTTCATTGGCTTTATTATTAGGAAAACATAAATTTTAAAACCTGAAGATTCACTTTTTACTAGTCTGGATGTAGCCCGTCATTAACATAATTATTGTTGAAATTGCCTTTTGCAGAGAACTGGTACTGAACTGAGTCAGCAGGAAATGTTTGAAAAAATATCTGGTTCCTGTAAGCCCCATTTACATTATAGCTTGTGCGTTTTTACTGTTTTTTTTTTCCCCTTCTGCCACTGTTATACCCATCTATAGATGGTAACAAGTGTCTGGCTTGTCTTCCCTTGAGTGTCTGGCCAAAAAAGCCTCATTAAACTTGCACATTTCTTGGTGTTGCCCTAGGTTTTAGCTGCACTTAGTAAAATGATTTGATATCAGAGGTAAACATTATCCGGGCTAGTTGTCAGCTGCCGGTGCAGAAAAAAAATAATGAAAAACATGAATTTAGGTGGTGTACACAGATTTGATGAATAGCAAAATAGAAGTTCTTTCTACCTTTCCTCTCACCATCTGTATGACAGTCCATGGATATTTCAAGTTCCTTGCTTGCTTAACCTTACAAATTAGTGAGTATAATTTCACTGTGGCTTTTTATAGGCAAAACAATCACGGGAAAATGAAAGGAGACTTAGTCTTGTGACCTTTACATCTTGACATTTCCCATGCTAGGCTGTATCTCCCTCAAGTAGGTTAAACCAGTTATGAATACTCATTTGAAGTAATATAGAGCATCATAATAAGCAGATGGAGTTTATTTCAGGGGTGGAGGAGATATTACCTCTCAACTGTTCAGATTTTTGCAGAATGTCCTGATTTTGGCCTCATATTTTTGGTCCATTTTTCATAAAATTCTGTTTTTCTGGCAAATTAGTGGTAAATTGTTAAAGACTGAAGTTTGAAAATAATGACAGATTTTTGAGTTTCACACCTTATGTCCTTCAGAAAATTCACGCTACTGCAAAACTTGTTGTTATATCAAGTTTCTAAGTTTGTGAGAGCAATATTTAAAAATTGTTCCAATTTTTGGGCCTTTGTTCTACTTTTATGGTTTTGTCCAGATTTCTTAATCTAAGAGCTTGAGTGGTATGGAGGAGATACTGAGTAATGAATATCTCACCAACTTGTTTTATTAATCTGCTGGAGAAGATTTAGGTTCCGAGTTCTAGTATTTGTGGAATGGTTCGACTTGTGAAAGAGCAAGACATCCTAAACCATTGCATCCTTGATTGCATGAAAGGCAAGGTGCAAGTCCCCTCCAAGGAGTATGGAGAAGAGGGACACTGCTTCATGTCATTACTAGTAGCTTAGGATTTTTAAACCTGTGATCTTGGTTAGGCATCTTTGGTATCTTTCCAAATTGCTTGATATGTCTACTGAGGTGCATCCCATGAATGACCTGATCAGTGCTAAATATAAGAGGGCAATGACTTCTTTTTAGATCTGGATGATACACCTTTGGTAATTTAGTTGTGCTAATAAGGAGGATTTCCTGACTGTTACTGGTGATCAAGAGAAGGAATCATCAATACAGCTTCTAGGTCTTTAACTACATTTTTGAAGTGGGTATTGCTATGCTTCATCCTGGATATTGGCACAAATCCTGGGCATACATTCTTATTTATGGGCATTGACCATGTTCCAGTTGAGATTAGAGGTGGTCCAACAGCACTTATGTTGGAAAACCGGGAGCTTGAATGGCAACTTTCTTTAGATGCGTTCAAGGCTCCCGGTTTAAACGAAAACTGCAACATTCCTGCAGTTCTTAAACTACGGAGTTACTTGCGCTAGTGAATTACAGTAAATTGGGTTGTACGATCGTAATTGTTTTTAAAATAATGAACTACTTGTTTTTTGTGCCCTATTGGTTGAATAGATGCAAGGTATACAACACATTTTCTTCTACTTTGCACACACTAGTGTTCACAGTTAGTATATGACTTGCCTGTAGGTTTATAGCAAAAACTACACAGGAGGTTTTATGAGTATTTTACTTGTTTTGGACCAGACTGTTGCTTGCACAATATGCTTTTTAATATACATTATTATTGTTTTTATTAAAGTTTAATAGTATGTACATGTTAATGGGGAAACGTACTTGTTTTTGTACATAAAAAATCACGTAGTGTGAAGTTTGATGAGACTATGTTGTCACTTCCTGTGACTCAGAGTTTAAAATTTTTTATATAAGTGTTTTTAACTTACTGAGTCAATTGACTTTTAAACCTCTGAGGAAGCTACGTGTCAGTAGCGAAAACGCCTTTCAAGTTTCTAAGTTTGTGAGAGCAATATTTAAAAATTGTCCCTATTTTTGGGCCTTTGTTCTACTTTTATGGTTTTGTCCAGATTTCTTACTCTAAGAGCTTGACTGGTATGGAGGAGATACTGAGTAATGAATATCTCACCAACTTGTTTTATTAATCTGCTGGAGAAGATTTAGGTTCCGAGTTCTAATATTTGTGGAATGGTTCGACTTGTGAAGGAGCAAGACATCCTAAACCATTGCATCCTTGATTGCATGAAAGGCAAGGTGCAAGTCCCCTCCAAGGAGTATGGAGAAGAGGGACACTGCTTCATGTCATTACTAGTAGCTTAGGGTTTTTAAACCTGTGATCTTGGTTAGGCATCTTTGGTATCTTTCCAAATTGCTTGATATGTCTACTGAGGTGCATCCCATGAATGACCTGATCAGTGCTAAATATAAGAGGGCAATGACTTCTTTTTAGATCTGGATGATACACCTTTGGTAATTTAGTTGTGCTAATAAGGAGGATTTCCTGACTGTTACTGGTGATCAAGAGAAGGAATCATCAATACAGCTTCTTAGGTCTTTAACTACATTTTTTGAAGTGGGGTATTTGCTATGCTTTATCCTGGTGGGAGTTTGTCTACCAAATGCAACAAAGTTGTACTTTTTAGCATTTAAGCCCATTTTCTGTACACTGGGTATTTATATGCAATTGCTAGAATGTTTGGGCATGATAATGACTCCAAGTTTGCAGTTGTGCATAACCTCGTTAGCTGGAGGTCTTGGCTCTATGTCTGGAGGTCAGAAAAGTAAATGTAGTCCTGGTACTGAGCCCTGTACAACACCATTGGTCAATGTTAGAGATCACTGAAATAACCAGTAATTATGAAAGCATGGGAGATGGTGTAAAATGCCTTGGCTAAATCAATATAAGCCATGTGGACTGAGTGGCCATTTAAAGAAGTTCACTAGATTCATTAAACAGGTTCTAGCTTTTATAAAGCCAAATTGCTGTGGGTCTAACCTTATGAGATAGTGAGATGACATTGACCTGATGGATACAGATCTTTAACAACATGGTTTAAGTAAAGACCATACAATTCTCAACAGATCTGATAGGTTTCTGAATAGAAAGGAAATTTTGGTCATTGGATTGTAGTAATCAATTGAGAATGTAGTTGTATAGAATGAGATTTAGTGGTTGGCAAGCAGATGGATGCCAGATAATGTTATAAATCGTAAGAAGCCTTCCCCTTAGCCTCTTGCAACTCCAAAGACAAGCCAAAGTTCTTCCAAGACACAGTCCAATCATGATTTCACTCCAAAGCTGCAAATAAAATCACTGAAAGGCAACGGACTTTTATTGACTCCACCAGGTATTAATTTTATATCCCACGTCTTTTTTCCTCCGTGATATCTCAGTTTTCATCCTTTCATTTGTATAGCTTGAGCGGAGGTGGTATGTCAGCAGTTCACATATTCAGGTCAAGGAATAGCTAAACTTATTGCATCTGAACTGACTTTCATATTATATCCTCATCCTAATGGCACCACTCCAGCTGAATGGTGTTGCAGTCTTTATAGATCTAGCATAGCACATCATGATGACAGCTTTCTATATAATTACTGTACACCCTTTCACCTGTACTGCCTATGCTACCATTCTGTCCCTAAGCCCTTTCTTTCTCTGCAAATTCCTGCAAGTTGCAAGTTCTATACCCTGCTCTATTCTGTGCCTTCCTATACTTCCGAGTTCCATCCTTCAAATGTATCATGGCTTTACTCTCATGAAAGTGATTGGAAAATTTACTTTTCCAAGTAACTAAACAGGCTGTTTTTTTAGGTTCTTTTTGCCCTGTGTGCCTGCTGACAGTCAAGCCTCTCCATAGTCAGACTGCTGCCTATTCATTCACCCTGTACTAGGGAATTGCCCCAGCACAGTATATATATTAACAGCCATCCAGAAGGGTTTCATGCATGCAAACATGATGGTTGCATGTACCCTTTATAGAATCCTGGCATTGAGAATTTATATGTTCTAACCCCCACTCAGTGAGTGGTGGGGATAATCTGTACACATCGCCATGAAGCCCAACAATGATGTCACTTGTTAGCGGATATTTCTACAGACTTGCTAATGAGGTTTCCAGTTTTTATCTTTTTTAGATTCTCAAGTGGCTCATCACTCTAAGTGTAGCTCTGATGCTGGTGATGCCTTTTCTAGGGCTGCAGCTTTTGGGTCCATCATGAGGGGTTCTTCTTGGCTTCATCTCCAGTCTTTTACTGAGGACATTAAGGCCAAGTTGTTGGATGCTCCTTTGGATAATACTCATCTTTTGGGGACTGCTGCTGCTGCTGACCTGTTAAAGTATCTTCAAAAAAAAGGTAAATCCTTGCAAGACTTTAAGCATATTTTTCTCTCTTCTATCCCTAAGTTCTAGAGGACTTATCCTTCCAGATCTGATTTTTTTTTTGACAGCTATCAAAGGCTATGAGGCAGGCCCCCTCTGCTAAGGCTTCTCAAACTCAAATTTCTGTGACCCAGAAACCTCCCTTCTCTGATGAGCCTGTTCCTCATCATTTCAAACTCTTGGGTTCTTTCCATCATCCATCAGAATTACTTCATAGTATGGACATGTCTCTCTCCTTTTTCTGGGATTCCTCAACCTCCTCTGTTGCAGCTTTCTCATCTCTTGGACGATCTGTCATCCCTTTTGAACCAAGCAACCACACAACCTGTCCCCCATTCCCATTTGGGACAGGGCTTTTATTCCAGGACCCTCCTGGTTCCTTGACAGGAGTGCAGTTGGAGACCTGTTTTGAATCTCTCTCCACTCAACACCTTTCTTGAGATCCCATCTTTTCAGATGCTTACTCTTCAGACTCCGTTATTACCCCAGGTTTTTCTGGTGTCCTTGGATCTGAAAGATGCTAACTTTCACATCCCTATTCACACACACTACAGGAATTTTTTACATTTCTGTGTCTTCCTCTCATTTTCAGTTCTCTTCTATGCCCTTTGGCCTCTCTACTGCCCCGAGGGTATTCACAACATGCTTAGCTCCTGTGATTGCCTTCTGCAGGTTACAGGGCATTCAGACTTTCCTTATCTAGACTATCTGTTGTTTCAGGTGCCTTCTCCCAGTTGATTGTTGCAGGATCTGCAGTTCACCATCTCTCTCCTTCAAAGTCTGGGGTTCACTATCAAGTTCCAAAAGTCCATCGTGACTCCCTCTCGGGATCATGTGCATGTGGGTTGCAGGATTCAGGTGGTGCTGATGTTGGACTTTCTCCTGCCTCCAAAGGTATTGTCATTGACTGCCTTCTTTCAGTCTGTCTCCTGACTGTCATGCCAACCAGGGAGTTTCTTCAGGTTCTGGAATTCATAGCCTCTTCTATTCTGATGCTTCCTCTTGCCAGACTGCATATGTGGAAGCTGCAATGGCACCTCAAATCGGTTTGGCTTCACCAACATCACCCTCTGACTTTCAGTGTACATCTCCTTTCCTGTTTCAAGAAAGAGTTCGAGTGGTGGATTTGACAGTTCACTTAAAACCCAGGCCAGTGCTTTCAGCCTTCAGTCCTTTTCAAGAGCTGTTCACCAATGCCTCTGACATGGGGTGGGGGCAACTCTTGGTCACATGAAAGTTCAGGGTCTCTGGCCTCCCCATCAGAAATCAGACCATGTCAACATCAAAGATATGAGGACTCTGATTCTGGCCCTTCAGGCTTTTCAGTCCATGTTCTGTCCCGGGCCCCTTGAAGGTATACACAGACAACACTACAGTGATGTGGTATGTCAACAAGCAAGGGGGCATGAAATATTACCTCTTCTGCAGTGTGGCACTTCAGGCTTGGGAGGTGGCACTCAGTTATCAGTTAACTCTTAAGGTAGTATATATTCCTTCAGAGCACAGTCTTATGACAGACTCTCTGAGCAGGTCCGTGTTTCTGGACATTGTCCATTGGTGGGTGGGGTATTCCTCAGGTAGATCTTTTGGCTTTCATTCTGAACAGGCAGCTTCCTCTCTTCTGTTCTAGACTGCCATGCCATCTGGCCTGGAAAATGAATGCCCTATGCTTTCCATGGAAGGGAAGGTTTCTTTATGCTTTCCCCCTTCTTCCTCTACTTCCAAGAGTTCTGAAGAAGATTCAGCTAGACTCCCCAAAAATATTGCTAGTGACTCCCCTTTGGCCAAGACAGCACTGGTTGCCCCGCTTAATGCATCTGACCAGGGGCAATCATCACAAGTTACCTCAATGTCTGGATTTCCTCACACGGGACAAGGGGTCTCTCATCCATCCCCACTTGTCCACTCTTTAACTGACATTGTGAGTTATAGGGTTTTGATCTCTTTCAGGCACCTTTTTTCTGAGGATGTGCTCAGGGTTTTGCAGGAGGCAAAGAAACCCTCAACCATAAAAATCTTGTATGTCCAAATGGAAAAGAATTTTGGTCTGGTGCCATGCTCATAACCAGGACCCTTTTACAGTGGGGGGTCCCTCTGGGCCTCTCTTATTTATGTGAGTTGCTCAAATCTGGCTTGGCCTGTTCTGTGAAGGACCATTTGTCAGCCATTTTTGCTCGTCTGCCCTTGACTCCTCCTTTGATGTCTCATTTTGAGGTAAAACAATTTCTAAACGGCATCCTGTGTATTAGGCCTTCAAGAAAACCTATTCCACCTCCTCCTCCTTCTTGTGACCTTAAGTTTGTTTGAGACATTCATTGCCTTTTGAGCCTGCAGATTCAGTTTCTTTGCAACATTGTACCTGGAAGACTGTTTTGTTGCTAGCTCTTACTTCTGCTCAGATGGTTTCTGAGCTCCAGGCCCTTATGGCCATTGCTCCTTTGTGTTTTTCACAGGGACAGTGTGTCACTTCATACTAATCCTTCTTTTATCCCCGATGTGGTCAGTGAGTTGTCCTTAAATCAATCGGTACAACTCCCTTATTTTTACTTTTCCTCTGTATTCTACTGAGAGGGTTCTGCATACCTTGGATTTAGACAGACAGCTCCGGTACTATTTGGATAAAACTAGCACTATTTGTAAGTCTGATCATGTTTTTGTTTCCTTTCCTCACAGGTCTTTGGGTTTGGCTGTCTCTAAGCAAATCATCTACTTCTGGATATCTAAGGCAATATATTTTTATTATTTTCATTGCAAGTCTGCTTCTGTTATAGCACATTCTACTAGGGCTGTTGCCTCTTCTGGTGCCTTCTTCAAGGGGTTGGACACCAATTTCATCCTTGAGGCTGCTACTTGTTATTCAATGCATACCTTTACCAGGCATTGTAAGAAGGATATTGTTTCTACGGCCAGAACAGGTTTTGCTGAAGCCATTTTATGTGGGGTTGTTGAGGGCTCTTCTCAGCCTTCTCACCTCCTGTTCTGTATTTGGAGCTTTTTTACTGTCTCTTCCTTCAAGAATATTGCAACAGTACTATAGAAGGACATAATACAGTTGTGTAAACCCTTAATATAACCGTAGATGTTCTTCTCTTCAGTTGTTGCAGTAGTCACTCCTTCCCTCCACCCCCCCCCCCGCCTTTCTTTATTCTAAAGTTTTACCTTCTGGATGTGCATGGACTCCTTTGTCCTGTGACGATTGTTCTCTTCTGGGACAATTCAGTTCTGGGTCATTGCATCTGTATGTCCCTTTTATGTCCTACATTCTGTATGAGGAGCATAAATGTGATGCATGGAGCAAACAAACACAAGATCCTTTTCAAGCTTTATCACACTAGCTGAGCGATGGGCTGCTCAGGTCAGGACATTCCTTCCTTCAAGAAAACTGTAACAGTGAAGAGAAGGGCATCTACTGTTATGGTAAGATTTTACACAACTGTACTTCATCCAAAGCATTATTTTCCTGTGCTTAATGGCAAAAATGTAAAAATGCTGCCCTTTGGATTTCTACTTGTTTTACAACATGAAACACAATATATTCAGTATGCTAGTCAGTATAAACAAAAACTGTAGTGCTATGTACATAATGCATTTAAACCGCTTTTTATTTCTAGCGTGGACACAATTAGCATGAAAAAGTCTCTAGTTTATTTATACTACTTGCAGTCTTGTTTTCCTTTTGCAATATCCAATTGAAAGGGTCAGCAACGGTTTTCTTTCCAAGTAACTTATTACAATAATGTCAGAATAGCTTTTGTGTCTTCCTAAAATTGTAACATTTGATATCTTTGCCCCATTTGTGCTAAGCACACCCTGTTGCCTCTCTGAATTTACTTCATCCATATCTTTAGGACTTCATTTTAATATCCAATAGATGTAAAAGAAAGAAAAAAAGTGAATATTTTGTGTGCTTGGAGCATACTGTTTAAAAAAAGTAACATTTTTCTTAGATCTCTTCTGGTACAACTTGGTGCCTAATGGTCTATTAAGTTGTATTTATACTGACATGAGAGCAGATTTCATCACCACTTTCTCCCATTTCTAGTAACTAAAAATGGTTTCTGCAGTCCATTATACCAGCAAGGAAAAACGTGAATACTGTGAGATGTTTACCACTCCAACACTAAATAGTAGTATTCTGTCTGTATTAGAGACCTTGCTACTATGTAAGCAGGTTTGCCCCTGAGTACTCAGACATTTGTCTAAGTAAATCCTTGCCAATACTGTTTGTGCAGCTATTCTGAATGATGCTATGGTTACATAAGGAATGGTATATGGCACTGCCCATGCTAAAGTCAGGGGTCTATATGTGCGTGCTGAAATTAGGCTGCAAACCTTTCAGCATTTGTTTGGCACTGCTTGCCATTTAATTTACTTAATGTGAATCATATACATGGTTTCATAAGGATATCTCTCCATGAGTTCTACACAGGCACACTGGATATCCATCAGTATTCCATCATGGTGGAAGCAGGAACATACCTCATTGTGTACAGAATCATCTAAGGCAACAGAGGCTTTTATTTTAGAGGCACTTTGGACCACTGGTTTAGCTATTCTCTTACTACTGTGGAGCAAAAGAGCATAGTAGCGTTATGGGGAGGAGCAGGTGCAGTAGTTCGCCTGAAAGATAGGCCTTTCTTTACCATCAGCATCAGATTTAAATCTGCATATGCTGAAGGCTTTATACTTCTTGTACTGAGGGTTCTATATACTCTCTTTAAAAGAATATCCTGTTAGGTATCAGGCAGAGGTGAGCCAATGATATATTTACAAGGACTTTGTTCTTAACAGGCAGTGCTTCTTGTAGGTTAATGCTAGAGCACAAGTGGTTTGTCTTACTGAGTGCTGAGCCCATTTTACAACTATTGTCACACTAGTTTTCTTTTCATCACTAGCATATTGAGCTGGTCAAAAAGAGAAAGATTGATATCCTGACCGCCTGGAGACTCTGAATGCCTTTTCCAGTTCTCTGATTGTTTAAATAACTTGTATCAAGAAAAGAGAAACACAATCTGTTGAAGAGCATAAATATAATTTATAAATGTTTGCATGCGCTTTATTTAGGATAGATTATGATCATCTCCTTTTGCTATTTTTTACATTGGGTTAGGGTGTTGTGTCTTTTGTGGGATCTTTCTCTATTCAGTGCTGCTCTCCTACCTTTGGCACTCATGCCTAATTGTCACAGGTCTTCTATCACACAATCCAGCCACCTCTTTGCTGGACACCTTTGTTTTCTCTTGCCTTCTTCCTGTCTGTCCCAAATCCTCTTCACCAGATTTTCTGCTTTCCTGCACATGCCCAAATCTCCATAATCTGTTCTCTTTGACCTTTTCTGAAATTGGAGCTTCTTTGGCTTCTGCTGTTATGTAGTCATTTCTTTTGTCTGTCATGCAACTGCTATCTGAATGGACTGTCTTCCTCATTGTCATGACTCTGCTGTGGGGAATAGGCTGAGATTATGAATAGTGCCATATACTTGCACTGTAGCCTGATTGCCATCAGTCTGTCACCAATTCTGATGCCTCTCCCTAACCACAATTCCCACACCAAGCCAAGTGGCTTTGCTGCACTGCCCTTCCACCTTCTCTAAGATGTCTAGCCTCTCCCTTCATGTCATCCATTTTCAAGCTTTATCCTGTCAGTGAACCCACATTGAGTGTTTCAATTCTTAGTTTATGGTTGGCAGGTTGATTGGTTTTACATTCAACTTTTTGCTCCAACAGTGCTATCCCAGGTAACCTATGCTGCTGGGCAACTAGACACCGACCAACCAATAGCTTATTGGCCCAAGGCTTCTGGCAATACACAGCCTCCCACCATTAGCATGGGTCCTTGGAGGTTAGAGCAAGCTGAGTGCTCAACCCACTTATCACCAGCAAAAATGCATGTCAACATGAGCAGATCACCTAGAGCTATATTTTTCACTGTTGGGTGGCTAGCCCTGTCATGTCATGCAATCTGTGATCCATGTTCTTCTATCTTGAGGATACTGCGTACCACAGTACCAAAGCAGTTGGTTTTTACAACTCTTCCCCCTGTAGGGCACCAGGAAGAGTCTGTGCTGCTGCTCATAGCTCCATTCTTTGCTGAGTTTGAGATGGCAGTACTTAACAAGTTTTTCAGAGGTGGGAGGAACCCCACAGAGATTCAGGGAGAACATGAAAATTCTAAACAAGCATTGGTCAGAAATCAGGACTAAAACTTGTACTTTAGAGGCAAAGACCTTAACCGTTGTACCAACTGGTCTGTTCCAGTTACCGTATGTTGCAGTGAACATATTTATTCTGTGTGCCTCAGATCCATTCTACTAAGCCTGGAGCAACATAACTGTGTGCCATGTCATTAATGTAAACATTTGTCTTGTGTCTGTTTATGCACATTGTTGTACTGCCTAGCCTTGCCTAAATGAATATGGGGGGGGGGGGGGGTGTAAGAACTATTAATTCCATCCTTTTGCATTTACCATGTATAAGTTCAAAGCATTTTAAAAATCATGATGCATGCTGGCTGATATTCAACTTCCCCTTTCTACAGATATTTTTAGTAAAAGCTTTGCATTTTAGAAAGCTCTTGTTTTTGTTCAGTATTTTTCTACCCACATCATGTTTTACTTGGAGTTGTATTCAGACATGTTTTACTGACAGGTGGAATTCTCAAGGCACTTGGGTATTTAGTATGAAGACTAAACATTGACCCATGCTGATACATGTTTTGCATAACTGTACCACTACCTTGTAAGAAACGTTGAATTGTTTTAGTGGCGATACTTCATGAACTAGATAAGTATTTGTTGCTTAAATCATTATATTATATGATGCATATCAGTGAGCCTTCTTATAATATCCACATCATTAAGATGCTATGATAAATTAAGATGACTTCTCATGGAAGGTTGCTGATAGAAAAATGACAAAAAAGCAATGCTGAGTGTCACAGAAGAAATGGAGTCTTGGCTCAGGTTTGAGTAGCAAGCCAAGTCATCGGAGAAACTGACTTGGTGGTGGTGGTCAACTTTTTGTCAGGGAAAGGGTGTGTATTTTGTAAGAGGGCTACTGTATAGATGTGCACCATAAATATTAGGAGAACTGGAGAAAATGCTCAGTGGTCTCTTGCCACAGGAGTGCTCCGTGATGTACTTAGGCCATCACTTCCTGTTGGAAGTAGGGATATTTTTCATCCAAGTTCATGTCCACATGTGCATATATCCCCAGCTATTATATAATACCTAATCTCCAGGTCTTGCCTGCTGTAAAGGAATGCATCGTCAATGTAAGAAGCGAAAAGGAGAGTCATTGCAGGAAGTAAGGGCACCATATAATAAAAATAAATAAATAAAGAAAACTTTGGAATAAAGTGGCTTGTTTGTTCTACGTTGGCTGTACAATCTTTTCCAATTAACTTTAGAAGAAGTGTCTTTGAAATTCATAAATGAAAATATATGCTTGTCCATCCCTTTCCATCAGTAAACACTATATGACACTGTGTTGCAGCTACATGCCCAGTGTTTCATAGCCTTCAACAAGATACAGTGGCACATTAAATCATTAATTTTAATGCAGTTATCATTGATAATTTGGGATGCCCATTGTCACTTCACATCCATAAACTAGTAATTTGATTTAGTGCATCATTTGACTTGCTGCTTCAGCAGTTCTGCCCTTTTGATTGTAATCCCGTGCCTAAGCTACTTAATTCACATGCAAAATAGTTGCCAAACTCACCTGAAAGCCAAAACTTCCTCAGCTCCATCAACAGATAACCAGCTGCTGTTCCTCTAACTCATTCTGGCAAATCCCTACCAAAGTAGATTGTTCTGCCCACCTTGGCGTCCATAGCATTCAGCAAAATGCATGTACTTTCTCAGCCAGACTTACAATTGTGTTAGTTGCTATAACCTTCCAGACAGGCATCAGTTACAGGGCCACCAGTCAGCCTTACCAGCATGGTTATCTGTCCCCTCCCTTCTGCATTACCACAAGGCAAGCTCACTTGAAAGGTCTTGGAGGAATAAAGTTATGTGAATGTTTGTGGTCTATGGCTGTCTGTGAGATGTACCCCAATTGGCCTGTTCCAGGATTGGTCCCTTTACTATGCCTTTGTACCTTAAAACTAACAGATCCAAGTGAGGTGCCACACTAGCTACCTTCTTATGGATATATAGTATCTGTTCAATAGCCACTATGGTCCCCACATGATACAAAACAGCGCACTCTAAAATGTCTGGCCGATTTAAAGCTACTGGGTAAATACATTTCATCCACTGGAGGTTTCCTAGTATCGCAGACACAAGATGCCTGCTGCTTACCAAACCTAGGTCACTGTCATCCAAATAACCACCACCACGTGGGTACAGCTATGATCCCTGACCATTTGATGTACTACGGGAAGCAACTGAGGCCAGACCATCCCCCTTCTTTGCTATATCAACATACCATCTGTCTTCTTGCATCTAGCCCTATCTAAGAGTCTCTGGTCCTGTTTGGAGCTCCTCTGGCAGCCAAATGGAAGTGTGAATTTGGGAACAGGAAAATGGATTGGGGTCCTGCAAAGAAGATAGAGAGGAGACATAATTAACTTCCTCCTTTTTAGGAGCAATCAAGGTCTACCTATGCTGATTTGTCTGTAGATATTTATAGGGCCCACCCTTTGCATCTTTTTATAAATCGTCATTGCTTATTTCATTACTTGGGAAAATTATTTTATTTCTTGCCTTTATTTTTGTGATTTTTTTTTATACATTACCTTTTGTTCAATGTGCCCCTTCCCCCTACCTCTCTTTGTATCTAATGTATGCCAAGTAAGACCCTAACTTCCATTTCTCTACACTCTTGATAACCTCAATGGGGGTTCCTGATTTCCCTGAATCTGAGGCCCTGCAAATTCTAAGGAAGTACAGAGATTAACTCAGCAGGTCAATGCCTAGTTAACAACATGGCTGACTTGAGCCTGTCTTCGACTTGCTGTGTCATAGAAGTTCTCCAACCCATGGATTTATACAATGAACCCCATTACATTACCCTTCCCACCAGTTGCCATAGGGTGTAAAGTCACGCTACCTGGCAAACATGTCTGCCCTACTGCCACATACTTTGTATCCATTCACCAAACGAATCATCTTTGGATAACAGATCCAGGGTATAATTACATATCCTTAAAGTAAGACCCTGCCAAGAAAGGCGCCTGCTCTGGCCCAGTCCTCTAGCTCAATGCACCACCTCACATATACTCAGGGCCCCATAGTACGCATACATATATGAACCCATGCACTGTACTAATAGCTGTCTAAAGTGGCATGCAACCCTATTAATAGGGCAGGTGAGAAAAGTTTCCCTAATAGAAACCCTATGACACTTCCCTGTGTCCTCCCCACCCTCCCAGCATCCTGGACAGTAAACATTATTTAGACAAATTTTGTAGCCCTTGCCCTTTCCGTTTCAGTGCCCAGGTTACAGCTGCTAGGTGAAGGTGGCCAAATGACACTGCATCGATACCCTGCTTTCACCTATGAGCAAAGTATCTGCACAGCAAGTTCTCTGACCATATCCTTTCTCTTTCTGGCAATTGCTGGGAAAACACTGTGAAGACAGTCCTCACATATGCTGTTTTGGTATTTGGTAGCTATGATTTTTGCATCAGCCTGACTGCACTCACCAAACTGTGCACTATACACATGGCAGTATCCTATCTTCATCTGCAGCTTCAAGGGTCAGCACGCTAAACCTGTCATTTATTTATTTATATTTGTTTACTGAGGTAGTGAACTGATCAGTATTAAACAATTTCAGTATTAGCCTAGGTTGCTGTTGAAGTGTCCACAGAGCCATTATGTTGCCTGAGCGCATAACCGTTGCAATGCAGATCATGCAAAACCAGTTTTCAGAAAATTGGCAAGGGGCACTACGACTGCTAGATTGTCTGAATAAATCTAATTTTGCAATTGTTCAAATGTCTTTGCCCAAGAGGTTTAGAGCAACCCAGATGGGCATAATGTCGGAAGGGACATTATATCGAAATTCCTCGAACTATACTACTGATCAAACCTGCGTATCCTAAACTAAAAAAGATCATCTCTACTTGACTCCAAGTAGACTATACTCTATCTATAAAACCTAGCACTTGCTCCTACAGTACTTATCACCTTGATACAGCACTCTTGTTATAGATAGCACCCCAAAAAGGCAAGCCCCCTTTCTCGCTCACCCACATCCCCTGAAAACTCTTTTAAAGTTTTTTTGTCTATTTCCTTCTAGCATGTCGAGGGATCAGTTGCTAGTGTCCTCTCCTGCTCAGCTGGTGAACCTGGGAATATTGAGGCAATGTTACAACTGTCTCATGTACACAGACAACCCTCTCCTCCTCCCACAAAACACAAATACATGTGAGAGATGCAATTATAATGGCCAAACTGGAGGCTGAGCTCTCTCAACACAAGACTGGCAAGACCAGACAGGAGGAGAAGGTTACCACATACACTATAGACCCAGTCTCACATAGTACCATCACAACCACAAATCATACACATAAACACACAAAGACATACTCGGAGGCTCTGATCAAAAATCTACCAAAACAGCAGAGACCACCAAAGCATACACCCAAACAACTGTTACCTCAAAACACAACACCTGCAACACATAGACCTCACAGTCAGAGTGTCAAACAGTCACAGCCCTTAAGGCCAAACACAATGCCAGACACACTAGTCATTGGTGACTCCATAGTCAGACACACTGACGCCCCGCCACCAGACTGAGTAAGGAGAAGGTCACAGTAAGCTGCCTGTCGGGCGCTAGAATCCGCCACATAACGCAAGCACTCAGGTCTCTCAACAGCAGGTACAAGTTCGACTCAGTCATTGTCCACGCTGGTGTAAACGACCTGAGACGTACCTCCTTGGACTACATGAAAAGAGACATTGAGGAGCTCTCTGATTATGTAGCCCAGGCAGGTATGACCCTGACCTTGAGCAGTATCCTACCTTCACCAAGAATGATGCCACAATACAAAGATAAGATGATCAGTTTTAACAATTGGCTTAAACTCTGGTGTCATTCAAAGGGGATCCAATGTCTGTCTGCCTGGGATGACATGCTGGACAAGCCACGCTGCTACGCTAAGGGACGGCTTGCACCTGTCACCCTGGGATTCCGGATATTGGCAAAGGCTCTTGCCACCCCCATAGTGCCTTTTTAGGCAAGGCTCAAATTCTAAACCTTCCACCCTAGAACACAAAAAGGAAAAACTAAGGGTAATGCTGCTCAATGCCAGAAGTCTCAATCTCAAAATGCACTCACTCGAGGCCCTTCTCAGTATGGAGAACATCGATGTCTGTGCTGTGACAGAAACCTGGTTCAAGGCTCCTGAGAGCACCCCAGCACTATCAGGTTTTACCTCATATCATGCGTTCCGCCCCAAAATCCGGACAATACCAAGAAAGGAGGGGTATCCATATTCATCAAGGATACTTACACCTCAAGATTGGTGGCAACGCACGATGCATCGGAGACCATCCAGGTGCAGTTAACCATAGGCAAGACTGCTCTACAAATTGTAGCATGTTACAGGCCACCCTCACAAACTCAGGAATCTCACTTGGCCTTCCTGAAAACACTGGAGGGAATAAATGTATCCCCTAATACCATCATACTAGGTGACTTCAATTACCCAAATATAGACTGGGAATGCTACTCAAGCCCAAACACCCTGGCCCAAAAGTTCCTGGAATTCATAAACTCAAATGCCATGGAACAACTAGTCACTATCCCCACAAGAGGAGAAAACATACTTGATCTCATCATCACGAACATGGGAGCAAAATGTTCAACACCAGAAGTATACCCCTCACTGGTGAGATCAGATCACAAACAAATCTCGCTGGAGGTCCTCATCCCACCCCTCCTGAAACAAAAAGACCACAGTAAAGAACTTCTCAAAGCAGACTTTGCACTTCTAAAGACTAGTGTGGTCTCCTTTAAGGCCCCTGAGCCATGGAAAACAGTACTCTAGCCGCTGAATCACTTACAAATGCCTTCTACCAGCACCTGCAGGACTGCATGGATAAGGCAATCCCAAGCAAAACAAAGACTCTTTGTACCAAAGGCAAGCGTCCAGTCTGGTGGACCCCAGCCATAAACAAACTCTACAACAAAAGGAGGAAGCTACTACATGATAGAGCAAAATCCTTGAAAGGTAAGACGCCTTTGATCACTATAAGTAAAAAGCTGAGAGCCCTCATAAAATCATCCAAAGCAAATTTTGAGAGAAGAATAGCTAAAGACTCTAAAGACAATCATAAGGCCTTCTTTAGCTATGTTAGAAACCTGGGAGGAAACTCCCAGATATGCTCAGAATTAGTTCAAAATGATGAGAAGATTACTGATCCTACAGACATTGCCAACATACTGGCTGACAGGTTCAGTGCAAACTTCTCCCTCCCCCAAAAGGAGAGATATCTATACCAACAGTTTGCAGACCCACAAACATCTCTAATGCCCAAGTGAGAACGGCTCTCAAAGGCAAAACACAGCATCCATGGGACCTGATGGTGTCCCGGCTGTGTGCTACATGCACTCAACGAGGAATTAAATCCTCAGTTAGGACAGCTGTTTAATCGTAGCCTCACCTCGGATACGTGCCCAGGGAGTGGCGCACAGCCACTGTAGTCCCACTTCACAAAGGCGGTGCCTCCACCGACCCTGGAAATTACCGACCCATTAGCTTGACAAGCCTTATCTGCAAAGCCATGGAGAGGATCATAATGGATCTCATAAATAAAGACATAGGGAATTTGCAGACTCTGGATGCAACGCAGTTTGGCTTTGTCAAGGCAGGTCATGCCTTTTAAACTTGGTTGACTTTTTCAAACAGTCACCAAGGCCATTGATGAGGGAAAGGCAGTCCATACAGCCTACCTCGATCTGGCGAAGGCCTTCGACACAATACCCCACTCGGGTATCATTGAAAACTCATCAGCCTAAATGTTAACCCATACATCACAAGATGGGTTGCAAACTGGCTGAGTGACAGAACCCACAGGGTCAGAGTTGCCGGTGCCATGTCTGACTCTAAGCCTGTCTCAAGTGGTGTCCCACAGGGCTCAGTCCTGGGCCCACTCTTGTTTGGCATCTACTTTTCCAAGTACAAGCAAACACGGAGGGTTATGGCTGACAAAGTTTGCAGATGACTGCAAACTGGGTGCCAGAGTCGAAAACACATCTGACACAGATATCCTTCAGAAGGGTCCCACAGATACGGATAACTGGTGCGAGAGCCACGGCCTAAACTTAAATGCCGAAAAATGCATAGTCATACCCTGCGGGAAAAACAAGGTTACCCTAGCTACCATATAGGTGGAAATCCACTGAGCACAGAAGAGGTTATTAGGGACCTGGGGACCCAGGTTGACAGCAGTCTGTCATTCGACACCCATGTTGCAAAATAGTTAGGAAGACCTTCTACATTGCCCACCTTATCATGAAGGGATTCACATCTAGATCAAGAGAGGTCATAGTCTCCCTATATTCATCACTCATCCGACCAATGATTGAGTACAATGCCCCATTCGGAATGTATCTGACCCGACACTTGCAGCAGCTGGAGAGGCCACAAAAGTTCCTCACCAAGAGGATTATGGGTCTCAAAAATCTGACCTATGCTGCCAGACTGAAAGAACTCCAACTCTATTCAGTCGCACCGCTTGCTCAGGGGTGACCTGTGCCTGACATACAAGGCATTATCAAACCCTGACTTGATGCACATGCTTCACCTCAAAAAATCTAGATCCATCAGAGCCACAAGAGCGGGAGACCTAAACCTTGACACGCCGATTAATAGAACGTGCTGGAGGGATAGATTCATTACCCAAAGACTCCCTATGCTGTGGAACAAAATCCCGGTATATGTGAGGCAAAGCACCTCGCTGGCTTTGTTTAAGAGAAATCTTGACCAATGGATGGGAGATCGCAAGTATACCCCAGGGATTACCTCAGTGTCACTGCTCGACAGAGGCACAGCAAAATAATGGGCATAGTTCCCCAAACCTAAGGGGTGGCGTAAGCCACAAAACTATGGGCTAGGCTTGTAAATGCCCTCGGGCAGATAGCCTAGTATGAACCTATGAACCTATGAACCTATATTCTTGGAGCTTATCTGCCTAATCTTCTCAGCCACTGGAATACAGTTCATTTGCCTTCAAAAATACACTTCATTAGAAAATGGTC